>NW_028245339.1:0-124123 GCF_964263255.1 Lissotriton vulgaris
GTTTGTTTCTCAAAGTTCCTTCTATCAGAACAATTTCTGCGGAGACGGTCAGTCAATACAGGTATTGTGCCTGTTAATTGGAAGCAGGCTATTATTACGCTACTCTTGAAAAAACTACCCTTGATCCATGTTGTCACAAGAACTAACTGCCCTACTCGATCAAGATTGTGGAACGTCTGGTCAGTAGGACCTTGTCCCACTTTTTGGAGACAAATAACATACTGGAAGGGGAACAGTTTGGTTTTCGACCGAGTCATTGGACAGAATCAGCTCTGGTGGTGGTGTTGGATGACCTTCGGATGCGGGTAGACAGGGGTCAGTCGGCAATTTTAATTTAGCTGGACCTGTCCGCCGCATTCGATACGGTGAAACATGACATTCTGCTTTCAAGGCTGGAGTCCTTCGGGGTGAAAGGAGTAGTGCTTAGGTGACTGCAATCTTATCTGTCTGACAGCGGCTCTTCCTCCGAACCAAATCTGAACTGGTGAAAGTTTTACATGGGGTATTCCAGGGCTCGTCAATCACCCCCATTCTGTTTAACGCCTAGATGCAACCTTTGTTGGGAATCATTAAAGTGCATAATATCAGCGTGATTAACTATGCTGATGATACGCAGCTTTTGATATCCCTGGATGGGGACCAGGTGGAACCATTGGATTGCTTTCATGCTTGTATGCATGAAATGGCAAAATGGCTGAAGGAAAACTCGCTCCAGTTTAACAGTGGGAAAATGGAGATTCTAAAGGGGAAGGTGGGGGGGTCACCCAAAGTCTGCCAGCAGACTTCTGGCCTCTAACATCAGATGGCATACTGACACCAGTGAACACGGTGCGTAATCTGGGGGTCAGTTTTAATGAGAATCTTAATCTGGAGATCCACGTTAATAAACTGGTGGGAAGCCGTTTTTCTTTAATTCGAGGTCTTCAGAAGGTGCTCCCACTGCTACCTGTACAGGCAAGAACAACTGTAGTCAGGAGTATCATCCTCAGCCGCCTGGATTACTGCAATTCCCTGCTTCTGGAATCTCTGGGATACCTGATTGCCAGACTGCAGAGTATCCAGGCGGCAGCAGCTAAGTTAGCACTCTCCCAAACCCGTCGGTCACCAACAACACAAGCACTGGAGGATCGACATTGACTTCCAGTAACTCAAAGGATTCGGTTCAAGTCATTGTGCATTGTGTTTAGAGCACTCCAAGAACAGGGCCCTAAGCCACTCCAGGACAAGTTTCAGTGGTACAAGCCTACCCGGAATCTTCGCTCCTCTACCTCCAATAGTGCTAAAATCCCCAATATATAGTGGGTGACCCTTGGAGGAAGAGCCTTTAGTGTGGCAGCAGCTCGCCTTTGAAATGACCTCCCTCTAGAAATTAATAGAGCTCAAAGTCTGCTGCTGTTCCACAAAAAAATCAAGACCTGGCTCCTCCCTAGGGTATAATATTTCTCTCCTTGAGGGGAGCAGTAGATTTTCTGGATGGTAGGCTCTTTTTTCTCGTGCAGCTGACAGTTCTTGTGCCGGTTTTTATTTCTTAGCGCCAGGATGCCCCCAGGGTTACAGTGCGCTCTATAAATGCTAATAATAATAATAATAATACAAGTATCGTAATAGTCTTTCTGGGTATAAGGATATACTACTTCTGTGCTATATCTATTGATGTATTTTCTTAATTTATTTGTTTTTTTAATTATTAGGTATTCCCTATATCCATCCACATCTTCATTTATTTCTTTTAGTTTCCGTTTCGTGTCTTCAAGGGCATTACTGCTACTAATCTTGAGCTCAGTTTCCATTTTATCCAATTTCCTTTTTTCCACTAAAATATATTCTTGTGCTGTCTCAATGATTAAAAGCATCCAGTCCCTGCTGCATCGATTTGCTATCAGGGTCCAGTGCTCAATACATTTTTCATTTTTCACGAATAGGCCAGGTTCATTTTTCACCTGTAGTCCTATTGGAATAATGCCTTTTTTTGCAGTATTCTATCAGGAATTCTGCATGCAACTCTGTGTATATTACTTTCTTTTTAAATTCCAGAAGGTATTCAATTTTTCTGAATTGCTATCCGTGGTAATGGATGCATTAATGCTCTTAGAGCTGCCTATAATCCTAGAGAACTGATCCTCAGAAAAACCAAATGTTTTTATCGTATCCATATTACTTGGATTCACAAAGACTCTCCAGCTAACAAGCCGTGCAGTAACACAAGAAAATATAGAGAGTCACCCTTTAACCAAAAGGGAACTGGGTGGGTCACAATATTTAAACAAAATTGTTCCCTTGGCAGATCCTTATAAGTCTGATCTAGAAGTTTATATAGCCAAAGACAATTTCACTCCACTGATCACTCACTCCTGTTAACACCACACCATCATCATACTGCAGACTTTACTGAAACCCTTGCTGTAAGTAGACCCACAAAGGAAATTGACCCACTGAAAAATATTATTCTCAATGCCAATTATACAAAATATTCCATTTTATTAAAACAATTCAATTTTTTTTTTAAAACACTGTATTCAATTTGTAAATCAAAATATTTGCTCTCTATCAGTAGAGGTACAAAAGGGGGTGGTGATGGACGGAGCATCGGAATCAATCAAACACTCACACCCAGTCAGCAGATCTGGGTTTAATCCATCACCGTTCTTTAGCCCACTCTGCCACCCCAGTTCAGACATGGCCATATGCAAATCAGTCTGACCCTGTGCCTCATTGGAACAGTCCAGCCCGAACTGCCAAGCCATGCCTTCCCTGGACTGGAAACAAGCTTCCGAGGACCGGTTTCTGGCATGTCAGCCGTCTTCAGCCCGGCTTGCTTGAATCCAGTGGCAAAGTGAGCAAGGGACTCATGTCTGAGCATACCCTGCCAACTTATGGAGAACAAAGCGGTACAAAAGGGGGTGGTGATGGACGGAGCATCTGAACAAATCAAACACTCACACCCAGTCAGCAGATCTGGGTTTAATCCATCATCATTTTTTAGCCCACTCTGCCACCCCAGTTCAGACATGGACATATGCAAATCAGTCTGACCCTGTGCCTCATGAGAATAGTCCAGCCCGAACTGCCAAGCCATGCCTTCCCTGGACCGGAAACAGGCTTCCGAGGACCGGTTTCCGGCATTTCAGCCGTCTTCAGCCCGGCTTGCTTGAATCCAGTGGCAAAGTGAGCAAGAGACTCACATCTGAGCACACCCTGCCAACTTATGCATCTAATGCAGAATTGATATTTCATGGTAAATCACTTTAAAAACTCATATGGATGCAAAGATACAACATATTTGATTAAAAACGCTCATCTCTCAACATGTGATCTTCTATTTCCACTGTTGGTGTTTTAGATCTCAGCACGACCTTAGAGCACCCCTCTTATTATGTGTTGGGATTATTCAATTGTCCCTGGGTTTCGCAGAAGGAGTAAACACAGCATAAGGATATCTTATTGTTGTGTTTTAGAGATCAATGCTACCACATTTCTAGCAGTTTCCCCGTGATCACTCGTAGTGTATTTCTAACATGATGCACATAGAGCCCCCTCCTTTTTATTTACAAAACCTACTGTTTGGATATCGATGGTGTTATATTACGCAGCACTTCCTTAATTAATAATAAGCACCATGACTGCCCCTTTTTTGGGCATAAGTCATGCCTCTTAGTGTCACTGCTGGTACCTTTTAGAGCAAGTCTAAGCTC
Organism: Lissotriton vulgaris; assembly: GCF_964263255.1. NCBI lineage: Eukaryota > Metazoa > Chordata > Amphibia > Caudata > Salamandridae > Lissotriton > Lissotriton vulgaris. The sequence goes on from NW_028245339.1 coordinate 3,693, forward strand.
CATTCATTCCCTACGCCTTGCGTGCTGCATGTGTTCTACAAGTTTCACTGCGGTTGTCTCACCTCTTGGTCTTTCCCGCAGCCATACACGTACCACTCAAACAATGGAGGAGCAAGAAAAATGCTGTGATCTTTTCCAGTATTTAAATTATTTCCCTGATCACGTGATACAAGGTTCCGGTTTCGCGAATGTCTCTCTATCGGTCGTGTATTTCTTCTCCTAACATAACACCATGTTTACCTGGTGCACTTTATTAGGGAATCATATATGTACCCTGTGTTATTAACAAATTTGTATTACAAACTCCAGATATATTCATTTATTTTTGTTAAGCGACGTCCAGTTAGCCATCATTGTTATCCATTTCATTTTCTTAGTTAGTTGATTAAAGCCTCTTAAAATTACTTGGGCACTTCTCTCTAAGATCCTCCTATTGCGATGAAATATTTGGGAGAGTTTCAATTTTTTTCACAAATTTGTTAGTTAACGCTGCCTCATTATATTATCCCTAAATAGTTGCAGGACTGTTTTTAACATTTTGGCGGACATTTTGAAAACCGCCTTACTCGTATTATTAATAATCCTGCATTGTATCAGCATAATAAACATTCTCCCTATGTCCACTTTTTACATTTCTTCAATCCGCCATCTATACTCTCCTCATACACCCCCACTGGTGCTGGTATGCTATTTCTGGCATGCATTTATTCTTCTAACAGATACCCCATGTTTACACAATGGTAATCCCATACAGGACTACATACACTTTTCTGTAGTGCACAATTCAGAATTCAAAATCAATCCCTACTTTCTGAACATCCCTCTGTTTCAGGAACTATCTATTCAGAGCTCTACTCAACATATATCTATCTATTCTTGTGCAGACCATATACTAACCTGCCTTACCCAAGAATGATAGAGGTACATGTGTCTCCTCCTTTATCTTTCGAGCCTCTCTCATTCTTCACGGCTATTTAGACCATGTGTCAATGTTTCAAATTTACACATGAAGAACTGTTCCCTCATCTTCCGTTTTTTATCTAAATCCTTTCCTCTTTTGGACATTTCTGTTCTTTCTAATACACACCAGCGTAGATCTTCCACTTTGTGCTTAAATTGACTCCAATGTTCAGTAAGGGGGGCATTACATTTATTTGTCCTTATGGCAGATCTGTGTTCATTAAGGCGTACCCATATTTCCCTCATGGTTTCACCTACGTATCCCACCCCACAGAGACACAAGATCAGATAGATTACGTTTTTTGATCTGCAATTAAACATATCTATGAAAATATGCTTCACATCATTAAGTACAATTTTTCTGGCCTGTTATTACTGACTTACAATTAAAACATGTGCTGCATGGGAATGTACCTATTATTTTACTATTTGTGTCAATACATATCTGTTGTCCCTTTTTCCCTATACGTTTTCACCAGTCTGTTTCTTATAGTTTTGTTTCTCCTATAGGAGAACAGAGGTTTTTCTATGCGTACTGCGTTGCTATTTTGCAGGAAGCTCCAGTTCCTATTAATTATATTTTTGATTTTATTAAGAACTATAGAAAAGTTTGTAACAAAAGTTATGTTATCCATTTCCTGCTTTTCTCTCTTATTATCCTAAAAAAGGGAGTCCTGATTGTAATATTTAGCTCTCTTGTAAGCCTGTTTTATGATGCTATTGGGATAATCTCTAATTACTAATTTCTTTTTCAAATTTTCTGCTTGTTTCTCAAAGTTCCTTCTATCAGAACAATATCTGCGGAGACGGAGACGCAGAAATTGGCCAAAAGGAATATTATCCTTTTGACACTTGGGGTGATCACTTTCTATCAGTTGGTCATCTTTTTTCAAGATCTTAATGTCAAGAAAGTCACAGTGGTCCTGACTCATAGCAGAAGTAAATTTGTAATATTTAGCTCTCTTGTAAGCCTGTTTTATGATTCTATTGGGATAACCTCTCATTATAATTTATTTTTCAAATTTTTCGCATGTTTCTCAAAGTCCCTTCTATCAGAAAAATTTCTGTGGAGATGCAGGAATTGGCCAAAAGGAACATAATCCTTTTGACACTTGGGGTGATCATTTTTATAGTGTAACATGGAGTTTCTATCAGTGGGTTTCAGAAAGAGATCAACCATAAGATGGTCATCTTTTTCAAGATCATAATGTCAAGAAAGTCACAGTGGTCCTGACTCATAGCAGAAGTAAATTTTAAGTTAGGATCCCCACAGTTCAACCAATAAATGAATTAATCTAATTCATTCTTTTCCCTGTCCCATATAAAGAATATATCATCTGTGAAACGTGACCAATGGGTCACGGTTTCATAGAAGGGGGCGGCTTCATTGTAAATATGTTTTTATTCAAAGGCACCAACATAGAGGCAGACTAGGAGCACATGTAGCCCCCATGCTGGTGCCCTTGATTTGGCAATAGAGATTATCCTCAAATAATTTTATTTTTATTTTCCAGGATCAACTCTGTCAGCTCTAACACAAAGTAGGAATGCTCAGAAAGATCACTGTTCTCATCTTTTAAAATGTCCCTCACTGTCTCTACTGTGGCTGTCTGTGGTATATTTGCATAGAGTGCTTCAATGTCCAGACATACTAGCCATTGATTACACCCATCAAATGTAAGACCTTCCACTTTCTTGATCATATCCGTGGTGTCTTTTATGTAAGATATTTGCTGCGACACCAGCGGTCTCAGAAACTTATCTGCATAAATACTCAGAGGTTCAGTTAGTGAGTTAAACTGGAGACAATTGGGTGGTCTTGTATATTTTTGTGGACTTTTGGTAGTCCATATATCACTGGTAAGACAGGATGTGGATTATATAAAAATTCATATTCATCCATGGAGATTATATTGTCTTCCTTCGCATGCCCACTAGTAGCATTTGTCATCACCAGCCCTGGCACACCTAGTGCACTTTACTAAGGACTTCTTGGGGATACAAATATACCAATCATGTATATCCAATCACAATAACAATTTACACAGGGAGCACTTACACTCTGACACTGATTAGCAGTGGCAGAGTACCCAAAGCATCTAAACCAGCAAAAAGAAATCCAGCACAGCATCAAAAATACATGAGGTAGACGCAAAAAGGTAGGGGGAAACCACGCCAAGGATGCCAGGTCTAACACTTCCCTAGTACCTTCCATCTACTCCTGGACAGCTACCATTAGCCAGACTCAGCTCAGCCAACATCTTCCAATATCTTTGTCTAAAGTGCCAGTTCCGAATTACTGCTCCCTTCCTAGACTTTTTATTTCATTTTCTCATAGCATAATTTGGCTTTCGTCAAATGGCTGAAACTGAATGCTTGAAGATAACCAATGTATTCCTGAAATTCACCCCATTCCAAAATAGTTCAGATTTTAATATCCTGTCCAAAATTGCTTTATAAGTGGATTCTTTTAAAAAGTGTCTAGCATTTCCAAACTTCCAAATCATTGAATACACTGAAAAACATAAAAACTAGAGTTCAAATGTTAGTGTTTAGCAATGGAATGCACAAACCTTGAAGTGAGAGAAGAGTTGGCATCCTAATGAGCTGTATGTGGTATAGGAATGCATTTTCTAAATACAAGTAGGAGGCACTTGAATTGGAGGACCTGAAAAGAACTGAGGTTTTAGTTGTTAGTGACAAAAATCAGAAAATGTATTGTAAGGAGTGGATGACATATCATTTATAGTGCATACCTTCTAAAACTAATTTAAAGTGTGTTATCATGTTTTTTTAACACACTATCAAACTCATTCTGAATGCCTCGGTTCTAAGTCACCAGTGCGGTAAAAAATTGTGCTTTGTCCCCTGGCTTTACCTAGACAATTTCTCCCACATCATACTCCGAATGTATGTGGCCAAACAGTGCACAGAGGGTAATACACGTTTTAAAACAAACTCTGTGTTAGCTCTGTGTTGACTGAATGCCTTTTGCCCTTGCCATTACTTATTTTGTTCGGCTATTTTGCAATGTTTTTGTATAAAGTATTGTTGTGGGAACTGCAGAGCACTCACCAATATTAAAACAATATTTAAAAACAACAATATTGCCTTAGTGTCAAGGGGACTATTTTATGTGTGCATGTGTTCCTTGCGGGAGACCAGAATGCCATCACTCAAAGTGCAGTTAGCCAAAGGCTGGAGTAGGTTGACCCATTACCACATGTGGTATGCTGTAGTGGGAGGAAGAAAAATGTAAATGCATAACGACCGACCAATGAATGAAGAGGGCCAGCTGAACGCCATTATAAGTAAGTGAATGATAAATATATTTACGGAAAAAAACAAAGGTTACAGGGACATTATAGTAAAGGCTGACATTTCACTTGTATTGAACCAGAAAAATTCAGCAGTTATAGTTAGCAAGGCTAACTATAACTCACACCCCCACAATGTACTGCTTATGACCTGACATATTAATTCACTCATGCCACAGTCAGTGACATCACTCATGACATCATTGATGACATCCCAAATGAAATCACTCATGACATCATCTGGTGAATGTGAGTGTTTTTTAAATACTTTTGAGTGTTAAATATACATACCAAAGTGTGTTTTTGAATCAGTGGGTATATGAGTGACTATATCAATGACTGAGAGATTGCTTGACTCACTGTATGAGTGAATGATATGGTGTCTCAGTTAATGTATGGATCAGCAACTGGTTGTGTGAATGTGTATATCTTTCTCTCAATGATGTCGAAGTGCTGTATGGGTGTGTAACTGGGTACCTGAATGCCTATATGGTTGATTGCCTGGTTGTCTGACTACCTCTATAGTTGTTTGGGTGTCTGTGTATGTGGGTGAGAAGGTATGTGACTGACTGTATAGATGAGTGAGAGGGGGAGTCAGTGCCTATATGTCGTAGTGAGTGCATGTGTGAGAAGCAGTAAGCCCTGCACAGCTGGATTGCTGAGAGCTGGTCAGAGGCCATGCCCCCTCTCGCCACCACTATGCAATGAGCCCTTGGTGAACTGCTGCTTGAGGAATGAAGTCCACTTTAGTCTTGAGGACCTCAGGATGCAAGGGGACTTCATCGTCCCACCAGCAGTGCACCAAGGTGTGTGTTTCCAGAGTGGTGGAAAAAGGAGCATGGTTTTGAATCAACTCTGAATAATCGCACAGTCCAGGGCTTACTGGAGGTAACAGGTGGGCTAATTGGCCCCTAATGACCCTCAGGAATGAAGTGGACTTCATCCCCCCACCAAGAGCATGCCAGGAGGCTCATTTGCAGAGTAGTGGAGAAAGGGGGCGGAGCCTCCAGTGAGTTGCCTGCTTCTGATTTTTATTTTAGGAAGGAGCTGTGTGGCCCCCTTCCCTTGATCCTTTTGGATTCCCGAGGCTGATTTCAGCACCAGTGTGGGCCTATGTATTTCTTTAGTTGTAAATGGGACAGGGACCATGCGTCCTCCTTCCCGGGCCATTTTCTGCCCTAGGGACCCCATCCCCTGGGGCATGGCCAGCTGGTTGGTGACAGCGGTGGAGCCTTAAGGCACCCGCAATCCTGGCCAGCTTTCGCCTCCTGCGGGAGCCGGCATTGCTTTTTACCCACAAGGAGCTGCTAAGATGCAGCTCCCTGGTGGTAAAATGCAAAGTTTGCTCGGTTTGACCAAACGAGAGCAAAGTGCTCTCGCTTGTTCAAAGCGAGCACACTGTTTGCTATCGGATGGGGGAGTGGTGCTCTCAACATCCCATAGCTAACTGCAATGTCCTGGGGTGGGAACTCTGGGACATTGCTGGAGCTGGCCCTGGGGTGTTGCGGTCCCAGGGCTATTTACGTACCCCCCTCCCATGTGCAAAATTGTCTCAGAGAGGTGGAAGTCTCCGGTGCAGCTGGGGATGCATGCCCCCCGCATTTTAGTGTTTTAGCCCCAGGGAGGTGGCTTACCCAGGGCTGGATGGGACACCAGAGTCCTGCAAGCTCCTTTTTTTTGTTATAGCCCCATGTTGGTGGTCTTCCCCGTGGCTGTTGGGGGCCCACATGGGCCCCTGCATTTCTATTTCTCATTTCCCCCAGGACCTGGCCCACCCGGTAGTCTGAAGTAAAAGAAGTGTGGCCCTTGGGTTCCTGTGGGACCCCCTTAGCAGTCCTAGGGGGTCAGGGTGTTTCTACCCTGACCGCTTTTCTTGCTTTTTCATGTTATTTAATCTTTTTTCTTGTAACTCGGTTGCCAGCACTTCCTGGTTTGAATAGTTGGCAGCCAATCAGATTGCAGGTTTGAGATCAGGAGGATTCATGGATTCTCTGCAGCCACAGTTGTATGTCTGAGAAATGTCTACATTTCTCTGGAACAACTGAATGGATTGATACCATTTAACAAAAAAAGAGTGCTTTCTGAACCAAGACCTACCTTTTTGCCAAATTTGGTGTAATTCCTTTCAGCAGTTCGGGCTGTATCTGTGTCTAAACTTTACTATGGAAATTACCATGAAGAAAACATTTTTGGGGACCCTCCCTTTTCTCAGCCCCGCTTGACAAATCACCCCCGAAACGGTCAATCCAGTTTTGAAAATGTCATGAAGACTCATTGGCATTAAAGTTATTGGCAAATCAAAAACGCTTTTTCTATGGAAACTATGTCTGAACTATAACTACCTTCTGGTGACCGCCAGTAGGTTATATATAAATTTACTAAAAACCTATATGTGTCTTTGATTACCCCAGACCTAAAAACATTATAGCTCGTTATTCCCCATTGCATTTGCTGAAAAGCACAATGACATGCAGGAACTGACCCAGAACCATGTGGATAAAAGTCCCCCCGCGCCACATGTTTTTTGTGAATGATTTTTACCAAGTACTTTTTATGGGTCAGTAACAAATTGTTACCTTAGACCATCTTTTAATATTGCTCTTCCCCTCTGCAGAGGAGGTAAAGAGAGTGGTTACTCATTTTTTGGTCTCAGCTAGAGACATCTTTAGCTGTGTTTCAGAGTGCTATTGTTTCAAGTGCATAACATGTACTTAGGGGTAGATTAATGAGCTTGTCACGCAGTGCAGCAAGTCAGTCTGCTGCACTGCACTGTATGATAGGGAAAGGTCAGGAATGTGCTGTGTTTAGGGCAATATGGTGCATTCCGCCTTTTTGCCTGAGCTGACACCATTATAGCAGCCTAGCGCCAATTCAGACACCCTTGCACCATGATGCAGGGGTGCCTGGGGTGAATGCAGGCTTTTTTGTGCAGGAAGAGACACCTTTCTGTACAAAAACAATCACGAGAGGCATATTCATCTTTCTGTGTGTACTTGTTACGCCTCTCCTCGGAAGGTGTATATTTTTGCCTGATACCCAGGTTTCCCAATTCTGGTAAATCTGAGAATGCATCGAAAACCATGGGAGTTGCATGGGAAAACCCACTCAATGACCATGGAGCACCTTCCCAGTTCCATACATCTGGAAAAGACAACGCCGGGTAAATCCCTGCATTGCCTTTTCCAGATATATGGAGCCACTCAGGGCCACTCGTGGATTCATAAACCTTACTTAAGTTTTACGTAATGCATGTACTACGATGTTTGGCACGAACTCGATGACAAATCATCTCATAAAATAGGTCCCTTTGAGTGGACTGTAGGTTAGTCCATTGCTCGTGAGTGGATGGCTTTATTATCTCAGGCTTCTGCTCTTGATTTAATGCCTTTTTGTCCTATTGTGTTTTGGTACCCTCACTACCCCCAAGAGAATGTCGATTTCACAGTGTTCTGGTTGGATAAGTTGCATTCTAATATTGGTGTCACGAAGGGACTTTTTTCCTGTGTTTTTCAGCACTCATGGGAGTGCATGTTTTGCCTCAGTCTAGCCACTGCATGTTCCTCCTTACAGCCCAGCACACCAACGGACAAAGCATTCTCTTGTTTCCCTACTTCACTGCTCCCTGATGCCTGTGCTTTGACACATTTTCAATTTGTCTTTTTGTTTTTTTAGGAGGGCATAAAGGCTTAAAAATGCTCATGGGCCATGTGATTCCTCTTTAATTTTAAGTTACCATTCTAAAATGACAGTCAGTTGTGTTGGAATGGTAAATTAAAAATGGCAATATGGCTAACAGTGTGCATCATGATGTATACACATGCAATGCGTTTGAACGTAGCGTTTGAATAGCTTCATGTAAACGTGAGTCTTGACACATGCACATGTGATGGCGTGGGGATTTTGAAATTTCACTGGTCGTATGGACCTTTGTTTGTCACCAAAGAGAGCTTAACAAGAGCAATAAAATAGGTCTATCAGTGTCGGCGATTTGGCCCCAGCAGGGCCCCCAGGCCTCCGCAGCATCCGGTTGAGTACCTGATTGGAATCTATGGTGCTTCCCTGTAAATCCCTGCACTGTGTGGAAGGCACGTAAGGTGCCTGCCATGTGGTGAACGCCCATTTCTCTTTGGGAGCTTGTGTTGCGGCCACTTTCTGACTACTGCAAAAGTTTGCGACCACACCATGTGGGGTCGCATTGTAATAGTGTGTTTAGAATCGCTGACCTACGGTCTGTCGGTTCCCACACCAAAACTCCAGACATCGTAATTAGGCCCTACATGTTTATGGTATGATTTTGAAATTGATTTGCATTCTCTTGGCTTAAAGTTTATAACAAATGTTTTTCAACTTCACGATACAGACTCTGACTATTAATGTGTGGTCCAATTAATCACACTGTCTATGGGATTCAAAAATTACTGTTAACACCTTTTTCTTTCAGGCCACAAAAAAGTTTGATTGACCTAAGTAAATTGGAAGAATTGGCCCAGAGCATTCTCACTTCTTTCAACTCTTCCTCAGAAATAGTACTGTCTATTACTACACACAGTCTGATTTCCTCTTCTAATCATACAGACATATCCAGTGTTCATCTCATTCACCTTTATCAGCTTTTTTAGCACCTGAATGAACAATTGTTAATTCTTGGGACACACAAAACTGATGATGAAAAAGTTTGCAAACCAATGATCCACCTTCCTAATCTGGCAGAAACATGTTCTAATGCTTTTTTGTAAGAATTTCTACCAGTAGCTTGTGATCAGTTGTTACAGTAAATTCTAAGCCTCAAAGAACATTCCTAACCCTAACTAAGGCCCAGTACACTGCTAATGCATCTCTTTCAATCACAGAGCAATGAATTTCCTATTTATGAAGAGCACAAGATGCGCAAGCAATGAGAACACACTTTCTTTGTCTTCTCTGTATTGAGTGCTGCTAACAATTTTGAGTTCGAATCCAATACTACAATAGTCTCCTCAACAGACATGAAAGCCTGCAAAGCAAGGAAGGTGCTTGGCAAGTTCTTCCTGAATCTGAGTAAACTCTTTCCTGCATTCCTCATCTCAAACAAAAGATACATGTGTTGCCATCAATCGGTTCAAGTGCAAGATTTTTCTAGCATAGTTTCTAATAAACGTGCTTTGATATGTGCTTTAGTATTACACCATACCAGTTAATTTGACCTATTCATTATTAATGACTGATTCCTTTAACAACTTGATGGTATACACCATCTCATGCGTTCACTAATTCCTTCACCTGTTATACGATTAGCTAGATAGTTCACTTCTATAACTCTGACCATACACTGAACACCACTTGCCAGGCTTCAAAGTCAATCCTGAATCTAGTAACTTTGTAAGCAGTGCATGGAGACTTCTGTCATGTCCTTCCACCATTCTTCAAAACACAGCAGTTCATCTTGGTAGTATTTTTTACCTATCTGCTTCTTCAATACTATACTCATCTCTCGTTGAAAGAATGAAGTTGCCACTACTAGCCCAAACAGCATTCCTACGAATTTAAAGGCAGGCAAAAGAGTAATGAAAGTTTTTAAATTTTACAAATCCTCCTCCTGCATAATCTATGGTAGGCAGAAGCAAAATCTAATGTTGGAAAATATCTTGCTCCAGCCAAGATGGATATCATTATTACTTCTTCAAGCCTAATCAAGGTTCTGAGGCCAATACATACATGCAACTAACATATATCCTTTTGCTCACCACAACGGGACCTGCCATTCCTTGGCTTCCAGTGTCTCAAAAATACCCATTTTGCACAATCTCTCTAGTTCTGGTTCTACCTGATCTTGTACACTGAATAGCTTAATACTTAAATAGCTTTAGATAAAACTGAATCTGCACTGGTTCTCATTTTTGCCTTCAGTTTATATAATTTCAAGCTGCCCACATTGTTCTGAAATAACTCTTTAAATTCCAATTAAACACTTTTATCTGTATCACTTAAAAGTTACAAGGATACACCAATAGCCTTAATATTGCTGGATCTAACTGCAACATTTGATACCATGTACCATGAAATTATGCTGACTAGTCTTGAGCATTTTGGCATTTGGAACATAGTGCAACAATGTTTTGAGGATTTTCTATTTCCTCAATTCTTCTGTGTCTACTTATCATCAGATGAATTATCATTGAGACATAGCACATGTGGATTCCTAGAGGGCTCAATCTTATCACCTTTATTGTTTAATTTGTACATAATTCCGTAGGCTCGCCTGAGTCATATGACATACAGATCATACCATTGAAGAAAGTGATCGTAATGCAGTAAGAAACTTGAGAGATTGTTTAAAGAGTGTACAGAGATTAATGAACATGAACCATTTTAAACAGAATGAGGCAAAAACAGAGATCCTAGGTATAGATAAAACTATCACAATACTTACATTGAGATTTTGGCCAATAGTTTACCTCCCTTCTTAGTGTGAACTGTAAAAAAAACTAGGAATTAACTGTTCATTTCAGACCATGTATAAATGGTGACCAGAAACTGGCCATTTCAATTGCACCCCCCTAAGCGACTGCTGCATGTTTTTGTTCCATCGCAAAAGTGACAGTCTTAAACACATTTATATCATGATACCTGAATTACTGCAACTCTATTTAATTGGATCTTCCAGGTCATTTAATAAGAGATTGCAATTAATCCGGAATTTTGTCGCACCACTAGCCAAAGGTGTACAACTTAGCTTCCACATGGCTTTGGTCTTCACTAAACTTCACTGTCTGCAAATAAAGGAAAGAGCCTTGATCGTTAAAATATTTGTGTGTACAAAGGGGATATATTAACCAAACTGTACACACCTTGGACAGCGTTTTAAATTATGCCGCCCCTCCTTCTCACTAACATCAGCCTCCAATGTTGCATTTTGTGGCCTCTACTTTTAAATGCAAGACAGTGGGGGGGGGGCGTTCTCTGTAGCGGTTCAACAAGAATGGAATGTGCTCCTGGAAATACTAAAAAGAGAATCAGACATATGAGTTTTAGAAGAAAGTTCAACACTTTGCTTTTCCCCCAGGGCGACTGTCAATGTGAACTAGAGCAGATGGGCATATGTTTTTTTGTTTTCGATGAATAGTTTTTATTACAGATGCACATATGCACTACAAAAACGTATAACAAGTGTAATGAAAGTCATACATCAAAGAGTATTGCAATTATAAGATAGAAATTAATATAATAAAAATATTTGGTGGATATTTTATAGAGGAGAGAGAAGGGAAAATAAAGTAAGGGAAGGTGGAGAGAAGAGTAGGAAGGAGGAAAGAAGATGGAGAAAAAAGTGATTAAGGTAATAAAGAGTGAATGGAAAGAAAAGTAGTAAAAGGTAATCAATACAAATCAGATTTCATCTTCTAATGCAATATCAGTGAAAAAACAGTATGTATTCTATGTTCATCCCATATAAAATTCCTCCATGTAAACATAGATAATTGAGAAAAATCTTTCCAACAAGAAAGTATAACTTTAGAAACAAGTGCATTAGAAAGATCAACCAACAATGGTTTGAGAGAGAAATTGTTAAGTTCAGGTGTTAGAGAACCTCAGAAAATATTTGAAAAGTGAGCGGTATGTCACATTTGAAAATGTTTAAACCTTTAGACTAAATTGAGGTCCAGAACTGATGAACATGAGAGAAATAATATAATAAATATGTAAAATAACCATTACACATGGGGCATGACAAACATAATGAAGAAGCAGATGTGTCACATTTACAATTACATTCAGGAGTAATAACAGACCTGTTATGAAAAACATAAGGCCTGTGTAATGTGAGCTGCGTTGGTGGTGCTGAATATGTTAAGCCACATTCTGTCCCAGTACTGAGCAGAGAGTGATATGGATAAATCTGCTTCCCATATCAGTTCAAGAGAACTTTAAGTTCTAACAGGAGTAGGTGTTAGCAATGTTTTATATACATGAGCCGCTTTGGGAATAAAATCATGATGGACCTTATCCAAAGGTGTAAATGGCAAAGGTGCGACTGAGGGTGAGGCAAATGGATGACTGATAAGAAAGGAATGAAAAACCTAGGTAAATAACTCATATTCATGTAAAAAGAAGTTAGATAAAATATATTGTAGTTATAATTGACAGGAAGGTATAATAGAATTATCTGTCACAATTTGGTGAACAACCCGAATGCCCTTTCTCTTCTAGTGTTTGAAATAAAAAGATTTGTGATTAAATTTAAGACATTTATTATGTCAAATTAACAAGGATAAAAAACAGTGTGGAAAATCAAAACTAGTGAAAAGCAATGTATGAAGTAAATGATGTGAATATTGTAAAATGGGATTCATATAAATGATATCTTGAAATGAAAAAAACATTCAATAGGGATCATTCAAATGTAATCTGTCATGGAAGGGGCAACTCTTTAAAACAATTAAATAAGACATAATATTGCTTAATCAGAAGAGCAGAGTGATGAAGTTTAAAATCAGGAAATTGAACATCCCTTCAATGTTTGAACATGTAAGTTTAGATATGCCAATGTGTGGAGGTACTTACCTTCTGGCTACTAATTTGTTGTGGTGTTCTACGCTTCCAGTCATGCCTCTGGACTTTGCTGACATTCCACCACCCAATGGCCCGTGATTTCCGTTCTCCAGCACTTCCTAGATGTCCTGGTGCTGTGGCAGTGATTTCCCTTGGTAAAGTTTGTTAACATGCCACCTGCTTTTAGGATTTCTCATGAGCCTCTCATATCACTATCTCACAAGATTGGCCATGTGTATTATTTTTTAGGCAGCCCTCCAGGCCCTATTTATAGTGCATGTCTTCACCAATTTCCAGTGCCTATTTTCTAATGGAGCTGAGGCACTGACTGAAAACAGTTACGCAGGCGGTCATTATCTTGCTAGCATGTCGCCTGCATTGTCAATATATTTTGAACTCTTTATATTATTAACTTTACACCTTACCTCCTATTGCTTCTCTTCACTTGCATTGATAGTCTTGTGGTTCAAATGGTCTAATGGCTCTGTCCAACCTAATCGTCTGCGTCAGGGGCTCGATGTATATATTAAATAAAAGAGGAGATAGGGGCATCCCTGCCTTGTTCCTCTCTGAATTTCAAAGCTTGGGGTCAGGTAACCATTCAGCAAGATTTTCGCTAAAACCCCGGAGTAACAGTTCTTTAAGGTCTGTACAAAAATTGGGCCCATACCTATAGTCTCTAACACCCCCCAAAGGTATCTCCAGCACACACGATCAAAAGCCTTAGCAGCGTCTAAGGCCACTACCGCTAACGGTTCCCCCCTAATCTCTGCCAGGTCGATGTTCCCTATCAGTATTTGAGTTTGCTCCTGGATGGATCTCCCTACCATACAGCCTTTCTGGTCAGGGGTTGATTAAGCTTGGTGCCAATTTTGCCAACCTCCCTGCCAGAATGCCCATAAAGGTCTTATAGTCAGCATTCAGCAGGGAGATCGGACGGTAGGAGTCAACCATCAGGGGATCTTTCCCTGGCTTCAATATAAAAACTATTGTGGACTCCTTCCAGGATCTTCAGACCACCCCAGTAGAACTATAGACTGAATTAAATATTGTATGAAGTATGGGTAGGAGCTCTTCCATTAGCAATTTATATATTTCATTGGGGAGAGAATCAAGGCTGGCTGCTTTTTGTTTTTTGCCCTCTTTGATTGATCCCCAATGTCCTCAATGGATATGGGTGATTCTAACATGTCTCTAGCGGATTCTGTAAGCACATTTAAGCACTTATCCCTTAGCCATGAGCTAATCGATTCCAGAGAGGGTGTTATATTCTCCCTATACAGGTTCAAGAAGAGTAACCGAAGACATTCCTGCATATCTGAATGTTTACTTGATTTGGTACCAGCACTATCAATGATAAGCTCATTGATGTCATTTTTTGCCTGGTCCATCCTCGCTTTCCATGCCAGTAAAGCCTCTGCTCTTTCCCCATATTCAAAATTCTCCATGTTCCGCCCTTGCCACTGGGCCTTACATTTCGAATCTAGGAAGATCATAAGATCCTGCCTGCCTTCCTCGAGTCTCTTCTCTAACTCTTCCAGTTTTCCTTTATTCTCCTGATTAATGAAGCTCCTTTCTTTTTCAAGAGCAGATATTTTTGACTCCAGGGTCTGTAATTCCAAAGTCTTAGTTTTGTTTTTGGAACCTCTTAGGTTACCCAGCGCCCCTCTCAAGTTAGCTTTATAGGCATCCCAAACATGGTCTATTGAAGTGGAACCTAAATTAATAGTAAAAAATTTGAGAGGACTCTTTGATTGCCTGTGTTATCCCTAAGTCCGATAGAAATGCTCTATTCAGTGTCCACCTTGATTGTGAACAGATATTATTCGTAGAATATAGAAGGAGCAGGGGGGCATGGTCGGAAAGATGACTTGGTAATATAGAAATACTAAGGATGTTCTCTAAATTCTCTCTGTTAATCAGGACATAATCTATTCTTGCAGAATGATGGTACTTTTTACAGTGAAAAGTGAAGCCCTGTACACTTCCCATCTTAGCTCTCCATATATCTACCAAGTTGATATTTAATAGCAAACTTTTCATGACCCTTCGGGACCTCGGCGACCCAATAGCATGACTCAAGTTGGACCTATCCTTTACCAGATCTAGCCGAACAATAAAATCGCCTCCAACTATTAAGGGGGGAGATGCTGTGATGAGATTATCTTGGATTTTGGCCAGAAAAGAGGGGTCATCTGTATTGGGGCCATAAAAGGAGGAAAAGGTCATCTTTTCCCCCTCAAAATCCAACTGAGTGATGATCCATCTACCTGATTGGTCTGTCTGAACCGATTTAATTCTATAAGTAATTCCTTTCTTGACCAAGATTGCGACCCGACGACAGTTTATTGATTGTTGGGAGTGGCAAAAACACTGTATCCAGGGAGTTTGGAAAAAAATATTCTTGGACTCTATTTGATTTAAATGGGCCTCCTGCAATAAGCAGAACTGAACTGGTAACATCTCTAGGTATTTAAAGATTAATCTTTGTCTCCTTGGACATCACAGGCCATTTATATTCCTGGAGCTGGTTTGGGGAGATGGTCGGATCTGGTGGATTTAGATGGGGTGCTTCCCTGGGAGTTGCTGCTAGTTAAGATTGGTCCCTCCTTTTCAAGGTTCAAGTACCTTCAGTTAAGATCATGGTACGAGGCCGAAGCTGGAGAAACTAAAGGGAATTGGGATGTTGAGCAGCTACTACAAGATCAGCAACCAAAGAAAAAAGAAATATCTCTTTGGTATGCAAGAATGCTCGAAGCGGAGGATAGTTAGGTTCCCCCCAAACATCGGTATGGAATTCCCTCCCACACTCCCAGGCCATAGAAGATCGATTTGAAGTCTCCCTAAAGCTACTCTACAGATACATAAAGCCTGCTAGGATAAAGAAGAATCACTTTTTTGTGCTAAACAGGCTTTATTACACCCTGGCTAAAATTGCCAAGTTCACACCAGTCCCTGTTCCACGGTGTCCTAGGTGTAAATTTGACAAAGCTGATGACACCTACATGTTTTTTGAATGCATAGAATTAAGTCTATTTTAGAAGAATGTGGGGGACACATTGACAGCTATTTTTGAAACTGATATTGGGATTGATCTCCACCTCGTGATATTTGGTACAAATGACTTTATAAGGGGGGGGGCTGTTGCAGATACATATTGGCTTGCTGCTATATCTTATCATTCTAGCCAGGAGGGAGATCTGCTTAAGGTGACCCGACTTACCCAACCCCTCCCAATAGAGAAAGTTGGTTAAATGCTGCGTTTAATATGGCCTGTCTAGATCAGGGAGGCGGAATAGGATTACATGAGAACATCTTGTCTCCCCTGCACTTGATAACTTGTTAGTCCCTTTGTGTTCGAAGTCGGTCCAATGATTACACCAGGTTTCAAACTCATGAGGCAGGCCATGGGGGCCTAGACCTATGCAGTGAGCCGAAGGGTGCCCAGGTCCACATTATTCGGTTTGTAAAATCTGCTTGGGTCTTAGGTGAGATGAAGAAAAAAAAAAATCCTGTTCTTTGTTTATAGTTGCAATAACCTGAACTACTTTCGCACTGCTTAACACCCCCAACACATTTCATCATATGCGTCATCCTTTTCGCCACAGCAATGACTTCATCAACTGGTGATTCAGCCATTTTTCATACATTTTCTCAAATTTTATCACTATTGCACAGTAAAACACATTGATCACATATACTCTCTTTCACCATTACCCCAAACTTACACATTGCTGAAAGCTTTCACAAATCATCACATATTCTCCTATTGATTGATTAGTACCTTGCACTTTCTAACCAAAATATCTCGGTATTATCATGAAAAATAATGCACATCCTTTTTTTTAATGGAAATCTCATATTGATTTTAAAAGAAATCTTCTTCTATACTTAACCCAGTATCTTTATGTAATACCTCTTGACTCTTAGCACATAGACAATGCAGTATCAAAGCATGTTTTCTTTCAAATTGGCACCAGAGACTCTTGCGTAATTCCTGAAGGCTTTCTTATATTTACTCACTCCACTTCAGTATAGGTTAATCTGGTGATACCGGAAAGAATGCTTTAGAAATGATGTTCTGCATTTTTTTAAATAATAGCTATGTCAACCAAGCCAGAGCTTGAATATGAATACTACAATTTAATGTCAAGACATAGAGGCTCAGATTATAATTCTCTTTCTTTACTGAAAAATTGACAGCAGCTAATGAAACAGCTGAAACACAAAAAATAAATTTCCCTGTGCACTGAATTTCAAATTGTCTTGTTTCGAAATGCGCCTTCTGTCAAGTCACCATTTTTCATCACAAATACAAAGTTGTTGCTTTTTCATACCCAAAGAACCAATTAACTCATTATGTAAGAAGGAGT
The DNA here is from genome assembly GCF_964263255.1 of Lissotriton vulgaris. NCBI lineage: Eukaryota > Metazoa > Chordata > Amphibia > Caudata > Salamandridae > Lissotriton > Lissotriton vulgaris. Next base: position 20,872 of record NW_028245339.1, read on the forward strand.
ATTATTTATTGTGCTTTTCATCCAACAGCTCTCATCTCAACTGCCATCTCCAGAACAACACCACTTATTATGTTGTACAGTCTCATGCAGGGATGAACCAATATCATCTATAAATACATAGGGATATACCACTCCAGTGCTGTCTCAACTGAAAGATATAATGGGGAGCACAAATCTGGCAAAAAACAAAACACTGTAAAAAAACATGAACAAATGATTGGAACAGCATGCTAAGGCGACTGCAAGACTTTTGTAACACTCACAGCAAACCTACTACTATTAGAGAGGAGGAGAACCACTAAATTAAGCAAAGAATCCTAAGGAAGGCACAAAAATCTGCCAAATAGCACCAGAATGAAGTCACAGGAGAAGGTGCACCCAACAAAAAATACTTCAACCAGCATCATATTTTGGGCCGGCCTGGGAACGAAAACCGGCCCTGGCAAAGTGCTCGGCCGCCCCTGGGAGGCCGTTGATGGTGCGACCGAGCTCTTTGCCGGGGCCGGTTTTTGGCCGATTTTGATACAGGGCCGATTATGCAGCTATGCTGCAAAAACAGCCCTGTAACAAAAACGCCCCGCAGGGGATTGCCCGTTGCCCGCTATGGCCATATTAGGGGCCCGCACTTGAAAATTGACACCCTGTGATGGGAGACTCGGGCACCAATAGCAGGAAAAAGCAAGGACGCCTTCTAGGGTGGAAGCAAGCCTTAATGAATTCAGGGAATAGAAGACAAGCAAGGCAATGAGGACACCTGGGATCCTTTACCAGATGCACGTCCCTTAATGGCGCTAAAGTTTCAGAAAAGAAAGCCGGGCTATCAAACAGCTGTCTGCATCTCTTATGTTTTCTTTTTATCCTTTGGGTGTTGGGTGAAGCATGATATCCAGTTAGTAGTAGTGATATGTTGTTTGATGATTATTAAAAATGATTACAATCAAGAATAAAACACAAAAGGTTAAGAACATTAACTTTTTACAACAAAACACATGTACAGCTTTATAGCAGCAATGATTAAAAGTGTCTGTGTCAATCAATAATTAGAGTACAATTGTGCAAGGATTTTTTTTAGCAGCAATAAGTAAAGTGCAGTTGTGCTAGAGGCTGGCAGACAATTGCCAAAACTGTTATTAAGAAATACATAATTTTATCCTTGGCAGGACGGCCGACAAAATACAGTTAATTGTGCGTATTTAATAAAAATGTAAACCATTTATCCTGATTCTCAGATTTGTTTTCCTAATATCTATAACAATTGAAAACCTTTTGGAACTACAGATTCAGAGTCATGCACTAAACATTTAGGAGCAACTTATCATTTTGGCATTAATGTCTTTTGCGACATGTTACTGCAATAACAATCATTATCAGTCTTGGTTAGCAGCTTTTTGTCGACAATATAAATGAACTTTACAAATTGTGAGAGGAGGCGGGGCCTATTCCCAGTGAGACAGATTATAATGGCGTGTCGACATGTTCTCACCTCTAGTTCATTAAAAATTCGTTTCAACAGAGTCTTCCACTCTTCTAACAGCTGGGGGCACGTAGTTTCAGCATGATATCTAGTTGACTTAAAAGGAACTAAGAAGAAAGCCAATCTTGAACATGGCTAGCTTTAAGTGGACCTTTCCAGAAACTAGACCATCAACCATCAGATCAAAGATATTAGGGCCATTTCTGGACCCTTTGCTACTCAGAAAAATACTGTGAGCACAAGCCAAACCAAAGGAAAGGACTAGCCAGCAGAAGCAGGCCTACAGCAAAGTGCAAGAGCACTGACGGCTGACCTGAGAGGAAACATGGAAACATTGGACATTTATTTTCGAGACTTCGTGAAAAGAATTACTGAGAATCAATAAGAAAGCAATTTAAATGTCACTAGTCAGAAATTCCATTTACAGATGCAGGACCATGGTGACAGTGTTATGTGAATCGTTAACCTATTCAGGATATCCCCAAAGCCCTTACCATCAAGCCACAAGTAGTTCTGGAAAAGAAAATGTGTGTACTTCACAGACCTATCCCAGAATGAGCAGAATCTATGGGATGGGATCCAAGACCAAACCATGGAAGAAAAAATTAGGAAGCTGAGCTCTGACCTGTATACTCTGCAGATACACTGCAAGGGATGGGTAGCCACAATTAGGGGCTGCAGGATGCAGGTGTGGAGGACAAGGCTGAGGCCAGAATACCGTCGAACCATACCATACATAGTGGGTGCAGTTCATGACCTACAGATCCCTGGCTAGAGAAAGACCCAACACACGCTGGTGGCATACAGGGCATATGGTTTGGAAGAATAGTGCCTCAGGTTGCCTGTCAGAACAGAATCTTGTCCATGGATGGACTGAGGGCTCGTCATGGGGCCTGGAGCAGCCACTTTCAACTCAAGTCCAAGAGAAAAGACTCTTAGGCAGGAACAGAGGAATATTGTTGCATCCATCATTGACAAATCTGTTTCAAAATCATTTTTACCCACTATTTTAATTTAAGAAAATCACCAGTGGCTTTCGATCCTGCAATCCAATGATTTTGTGTCTTGAGGAAAGGCCCTCCTAGCATGGTTGAAAGATTTAAGATCTCTCCATTCAGATGTCTCTTACCTCCTGCATATTCCACACAGTAAGAAGCACCAGTGGGTGTACAGTCTACCAGTTTCTCTGATGAAGACTCTTGAACGCTTTTCTGCTAGACCGCCATTAGAACCAAAATCATCTGGCCACCAGGAAATCCTTGGACTCTCATATTGCTGGTCCTTCCTCATTTAACTTCCTAGTACAAAAAGTGAGCCCTTATTTATATACGTTTTTTCTAGAATTCTGCCAAATACGCTGGATTCCCATCCACATGTTTGAGAAGCCTTGCTCAAAGAAAACAAAAGGTACAGATTTAGAATTAGGCACATAAGGCTCACATGTGATCTGCCCTTGCCCCTCTGGATGGCTTGTCAGCGGCAAAGAAGATCTCCTATTGATGCCAGTAGATTTTATGTTTGTACTTCTGTAATAAATGGTGTTACTAATATCCCACTATCAATTCAGAAGCATAAATGCTCAGTCAGTCACTGCCTGGAATGCAACCTGTGTCTTACAATTTGTACAATGAGGACTAGATTTATTAAGGAGTTGCATTGTCCTTGCGTCACACAAGGTGATGCAAGGCAGTAAAATTACCTACTCCAGATTTGCATGGCCATGCAAGAGGTGATTTGCACTGCCTTGTGTATCTTTGTAAAGCAATGTAGCACAACTATGTTACATTACTGTAGGAAGCTGGCTCTGTATATACTATACCAGAATGAGGTATGATGTGCACAGAGTCCAGTGGAACACAGAAGGAATGCAGAGGTAAAAGTAGATAGCACCTTACTCTCTATTTGTGGTAGTGTGGGCAAGCAGTAAGGCTTTGTTGTACACACTCAGCCAAGAAATGATATCACACACTCAAAGACTGAACTCAGACCAACTTGTTTGTATCAATAATATTACTTCTTTATTTTATGTGCAGGTAAGTGAAATAATATTTTGCAAAATCTTATGCAGTGATTTACAGTTGAACGCAGGTTCAAATGCAGTTGGTTGATTTACAGGTAAGTCACCAGTTCGAAATTACTTTCTAGTTACTTTGTAGAGTACAGTACACGTTACTTATTGGATTACTTTTTAATGTACTTTTGCTAATTAGTGTGATATGCTTATATATCACACTGAAACATTTTCTAGACAAACGGTAAGTAATTTAATTTTTACAGTTATGCAGTTTTTCATTGTTTCATACAAACCAACTCCACAAGAATTTTCAAGGAACAACATTCAATCCAATCCTATGGTAGGAGTAGAAGTCAATGGTTTGCAGGTAAGTACTTATTTGTGGGAGTTGGTATTCTGAGGTTTGAACCAGGGTTCCCCCAGGGTCGAGGATGCACTCTCACAACACCCTCAGCAGCACCAGGGTGGCCGGGGGCAGAGTGCTGAGGCCCAATATTATCCAGTGGAAAATACCGGGCGTCCAGTTGGTGGCTGCTCACGAGCAGGCCACAATGTTGTGGATGCAAAACTACTGGTGTTAGGCTCAGGGCAAAGGAGGTTATGGTTTAGCACACAAAGTACACCAGCAGCAGCACAGGGGTGGCTGTGTGCAGGGTGCTGGTTTGGCATCGGATGCCCTGTCATTTTCAATGGAGATTCTATGGTTGCAACAAACCCTGCAGACTCTGGGACGAAGATCTTCTCGAGGTGACCACTGGTTGGAGAGGTAAGTTTGGATGCTGGGACACTGCTGTTTGTGCCGCCCAAGGCCATGGATCATCGGATGCAGGGGTCTCTTTAGGCGTCGGGTTTTCTTACCAGCTCCAGTCACGGTTGGGGGATCCACCAGAAAGGGGCCTGAGGCATCAATTGGAGATTCGAGATAGGTCAGAGATCACCATATCTCTGGTCAGGATTGCTAGGGAGATCTTCTTGTGGTTTTGGGTAAGTATGGGCGAAATTTGCGAATTCGCGGTCCGTGCAATTTGCAGATTTTTTTTGCGTGTTCGCAGGGCTTTTTGCGTGTTTGCGGGACGCTTGCAGCGCATCGACCGCAAACTTACCCATGGGGTCTTACATGGGCGTGGCCATCTTGTTATCGTTGCGTATTTCCGGTTCCGGGGGCTAGCTGCATGCTCGCGTTGTGTGCGTGGCACGCTTACGGGTTTGCGGGCGTTTTTGCGTGCTCGTTGGGGAAATATCGCGCGAACTTACACACACGGTCCTCTATGGGCGCGGCCATCTTGTTTTTCATTCATTGCTATGGTTTTGGGCATGCTATCCTTTCAATCGATCTCTAATCTTTGCAATCTTTGTATTTCTGAACTTTTTTTGCACTTTTTTGCTTATTATCTATCTCTCTATTTTTCTACATCTATATATTGTGTTTTTTTCAACTTTTTGTTACTTTATTACCTACTTTATTTGTTTAGCTCTCTCTCTTATTTTATTTCATTTTCACCTCTATTCTTTACTTCTTGTGCCCAGGACCATGGCAAAGGGAGCCGACAAGGGCAAGGGGAAGGGTCCAGCACCCCGTAGCCGGCTCCCTTGCGGGCATTTGAGGGGGGAGGAAGTCCAGGCCAGGGAGATCTTCTCTGTGGTGGAGGTGTCCGCCTTGATATTTTATGTTCAGCGACACCACCCTAAGACCGTGGCAGCAGGTGGGAGGATTGCATCCGGTTATGGCCTCCGGGAGTGTCGCCAGCTGTGGGAGAAGGTGTGCCAGGCCATGCATAGGGAGTCTTGGGTCCGGCGCACCTACCAGCAAGCGACGCACCAGTGGTCTGACATCCTCGACCGGGAGCAGGGTATGCTCCACCTGCTAGGATTTGAGATCCCTGGCCTTGGTGAGTAGCTATTTAATAACTACTTTGGTTTCTTCAGCTGTGTTATATTGCTAATCTATTTTTTTCCTGAAGAGTACGAATGCTGCTGATTCGATTACATTGCAGGTAAATTAATGTTTAAATAGCTTCTGTCATTGCAGGTGCTCGCCTGGTTATTGGTACTGCAACTATGCTTACTTGTTTGCAACTTTTTGCTCATTTGAGAGCATTACTGCATAATGCTAGAGACAGTAGACTCAAGTCTAGTCCTTCTTTGTACTCCTGCTGCTGCCACTTTGAAGAGATAGTGGTGGATTAATACGTTGAGTATATCATTTATTACTTGTTATAGGACGTTTATTAGTGGTCTGCAATCATAATGACGGACTGTGTCTGTCACGCGCCGTCTCGCGCTGCTGAGTGATGGCAGTCTTAGTAGAACCTTTTTGTAGTTGGTGTAGTTAATGAATTACATAACTTTCCTATTAGACGGCCTGCGAATCCTGCAATACAGTACTACTATCCTCCTAGTTAACCAAGTTGGATGCAATTGTTGTTAATTTGTTTCTCCAAGATAATTTTAGATTGTGTTCAAAGAAATCAAATATTTCAAAAAAACAATCATCCATGTTGTGTTTCTTTATTTCATGATCATCAGCACCTCCCAGGGGCAAGGCGACTGAGACTCCGGTGGAAGAAGTTGGACAGGATCGGTAACTTGCAGGCTCTTCTGCTGGCCCCAGTAAGTTGTCCTATTGTTATATTAATACTTATACTTCCCTAACTTTTACAGCTCCTATTCATTACAAACTGTTTCCTAATTATATGCTTTACAAAATAGTCTTTGATCTTCTTCTAACTTCAGACTACTTTCTATATTCTTATCCTGCCTCTACCATCACTCTCTGTGCTACTACTATTTACGATTATGAGTCAGTCTGTGTAGGTAGCAAAGCTTGACCAGTCGGTGTTAAACAAAACTCTGATCCAGCAATAGCTATAGGCACTGAGTGCAGTCCTCTGGGTTACCCTTGCTGTCTAATCCAGTCTTCTAAATGTAAGTGCTTTGGCAATTTCCAACAACAAAATGTCATTGTTTAAACCAAGTAAAAGGTAGCAGTTGCCTTTTTGATTTGAGAGGAGCACATCCTATACCGCTAGTGTTTCAGGGACTATTCTGCACATAAAGAAGTATGGACAAGAGAAATAGGACATTGTTGATGATAGGTGCAGTTCGACTTTCGACATACCTCAGTCCGAACAGAAGTTGAACCCCCAATACCATGGCCGACTATCTAGTGTGTCTGACCAATGATTTTACGACCCAGAAGAACAGAAGAAGACTACTGCCGAGTCCCGGCCTATCTGAGTCACTGAAACATGACTGCCAAGTGCAGTAGTTCAAACCCTTCCGCCCACTCACTCGTGAACAAAAACCACACAGTTATCAACAATTACGAACGGGGTTTTTTAGAAATGAGGGAAATACTGGGCGCACTGCTCACGTATAACGCGCAAGAGATATGGTATCGGAAAGTAGGTGCATGCAGGTGAGGGGAAAAATCCCTTTAACCCCCCCATAGTGTGTGTGTGAAGACACACTATGTACAATGAAGACAAAACCTGTTGCACACTAAAAGTAAGAAAGTATAGATACAAGAGTTGTCTCAATGGACATATTAACCCCTTCCATGCTGGGCCGATTTTCCTCGTGTGCTAGGCTTTTAAAGAATCAATGGCTTTATGACGGCCCCCAGCCGTCATCAGCACACGAGCACTGTAATGCATGACGGATGGGGGCCGTCATCAGCATGGAAACGGTTAAAGTTCAAAATCCATTAGTGAAGAGAGGGGACCACCAGTGTTTCGGCTCCTCTTTTATTGCTCATTCATAGCCAGCCGACACGTGTTTCGTCGCAGGAAAAGAAACACACAATTTCCGCGGCTCATCAGGGCTGTAGTTAATGAGTGATGAACCACAGGTCGCAGTGCCGGTGATAATTCCGACCGGGCCCCGCTCGAGACTGGGAAAAGTTCTTTAAGAACTTTGTGGTACGTAGTTCAGTTGTGGTATAGTCCAAACTATCTGAGGATATGCTTCTAGTAGAAATGTTGGTCGAGTACAAAAAGGGGTTACTGGATCAATTGACCAGAATACGGTCCGTGTCCACGTAGTTGATCACGGAAGAGTAGAGACTGTTTAAACAGCGAAGTCCCCGTAGTGCGGGTAGAAAAAAGCCGGCAGGATAAGTGTTCCTGTAGGGAGTTCCGGGTACAGATTTTGAACTTTAATATGTCCATTGAGACATCTCTTGTATCTATACTTTCTTACATTTAGTGTGCAACAGGTTTTGTCTTCAAAAACCACACAGTGTTTGTTAGTTTTAAAGTTTTATTTTCAATTAAGAAATGAAAACAAAATTTTCGTTATTTTTTATAGCGTAGTATTCGGAGCGAGCAATGGTGATGGATGAAGATGACATTAAAGTTTAAACAACATTCCCATGAATTAAATTAGTATTACTCAAACTTAATAATAGTTAACAGACACATGATATTATTAGAATGATTGTGCGGGAGCCCCCACCTTCTTTAAAGTACTTAAAGTACTGCTGGTGATGACTTACTAGTAGTTGGTGAATCGTCCTGTTGGCAGAAGGGAAATGGAATCTTCTTTCTGTAATTAGAAAAATGGTGCACGTTAAGCAATCATTCATCAGTTGTCAAAAGAAGTGTAGCATTTAATGGAAAAAGCATATAAAAGGTTAACACCATCCCCAAAACTGTTATTTTTTTTTAATCCTAGTAAAAAAAAATGTGTTATGTAACATTTTCTTCCATTATCAGACAAAATAGGGGGTTGTGTATGGCATCTGAAAATATGACATGCTTTTCCTAGACGTCACAACATGTGATGCGTACAGATGACCACCAGTGCCGGGGCCAGCAGTGCAGAGGGGTCCAGTTTAGGGCTGGATACGGCGGCGCCAACATGAGGAGCTGGGGGGGGAAGACTCAGCGGCGGCGGACGGTGGTAAGATATTATACTCCTTACTTATTGAAATATTTTTTGAGTAAGCTTGCAAAGGAGTGTATGATGTACTGTAGTGTACAATAGTACACAGTACACTAGTATAAGTACACTTTACTGTTAAGAACAGTTACTAATTTAGAACTACTTTTTGGGCTATCACGGAGAAGACAGTCAACCTTGACTTGTAATAGCATTAGCGGCGGTACTTCTCGGGTAAGCAATGGCCCCCTCTATTTCACTTCAACTCAGCTGGCAAATTTTTATTGTGAAGCCAAATCATATCAGATGTAGTTTAGGGATGTGAAGAACGAAAAATGAAAGAAGGGTGAAACGAAGGACGAGCGAGTCTTAATATTTATGACTGTAAATAATGTTTTTTTTAATGCAAGATAAGAAGACGGTGGATTCCAAAATATATTGAAAAGGGTGTTAGTTGGTTGTTGACAAAAATAAAATTTGGTACATTTGAGACATTAAGAAGAATCATAGATGTACTTTGGAAGCTGGATGTTATCTTCTTTTTCCACATTGATAGCAGAGGTGTATGATGTAGTAGAGCAGACGCTGAGTGGATGAAGTATGGCCAGTGGCAGTGCCACCCCTATAGAAAAGTAAGACCTTCCTATCCCTACCTGCCTGTACTGCTTAACGTACTGCGAGTCTGCGTCATCATGGCTTGTGTGTGTATTTCTTGGGTGCAAGCTGAGTGAGCTGCCATTATGCCGGCTACCACAAGTTCACGTACTAGTAATTTATTTTGCAAAACAAGAGAAAAAAGTAAAAAAGGACTTTTTTTAGTACTCTCTGACTATGTATGTAGTCGAGAGTCCACCCATAGTGCAGCCAGTGGAATTCCTAAAACTCCCCGTAATGTCACAGGCTTACAAAGATGGCGGAAAGATACATGCCAAAATGTTATACTGTGTTTGCTACTTGCTGTTGTTACACAGACAACTTTCCGTTGAATTATTTTAACTTTATGTTAAAGACTATTGGCTACAGTACTTTTCTTTCTTTCTTCACAGATGCTACTCCAAAACAGCTGACCCACAAGGAGATGGCTGCCTGGGCCAGGGCCCGTAAGCTGGAGGCTATTTGTGCCGAGTATCGGCGGCTGTGGGCTCGGGAGCAGGAGGAGACAGCAACAACTACATCCTCCTCCAGTGCCCCCGGGTCCACCAGCCAGAAGCCTCTAGCCAAATGGAGCCGTGGCTCGACAGCCTCCCTCGGCCGCCGCACAGCAGCAACAAAATCAGCTGCCCCCCTAGATCCTGGATGGTACGTCAGCGCCAACTCCGTAAAAGAGTGGACTACCTGGAGCGGTTGGGCGAAAAACATCAGCGCCAGCTCCGGGACCTCCGCAAAGAGCTGCGGGACATGCAGCACCAGCTGTCCACACTATGCCACCGGAGGAAGTGACTGTCCCTTGCCCCATTTTTAAAGACTGTTGGGGGGTGGGAATTGGGTGTTTGGGAAAGGGGTTAGTGAGGGGGTGAGTTGGGGTAATTTATTTTATTTTTGTGGCAACAACATCAATAATATATATTTCTTATTAATTATATTTTTCATACCAAAACACAGAATACGCGTTCATATTATTTTGTGCGGGGGTTGGCGGTGGTTACTGGGCGTTTGGTTTCTTCAAACTTACTAGCATGAATGAAACATCTAGTGCTGAAATGTACCAAAATGCAAGTAAACGAGTTAGTGAATTCAGTAGCCCTACTACTGTACTTTACTAGTAGTACTGTCAGTCTCTGCTCTCCTCCCAGTCCTAGCCCATTATTCTACCTCTCCGAAATGCTTATCTTACCTGTGATTCGTGTTTGAGAATAGGGGTAGCCACAGGGCTGCCTACATTGCAAATGGTGATTAAGGTTGGTTGTTGACTTGAATCCTGGACGGTTGCAATATCATTGTTGTGCTGGTAGCAGTAGTGGTACACACTGGCAGTAGCAGCATATGAAAAAAAAGAAATGTAACATTGAGTGGCCAGAGCGTAGCATTAGAAACAGTACAATAGATAGTACGGTAGAGAACAGTGCCATAAATTGTAGCCTAGGCAGTGCTAAATTAATGTAAATATGAGTAGTAGTTGTGTGGAGTTTGAATGCTACAAGAAAATAAGGCAAAGGACACATCAACGTAACGTAAGCATTAAGCATTTGATTCTTCACGTCGTGTAGGAGGAGGATGTTCTTGATGATCATCAATCCACGATGGCGCACATGAACTTCTGGTTGGAATGATTTTGGTTGCTTTGACCTTATCCTCCCCAGCAAGTGTGTGGAATTTATTGTTGTTGTCAGTCACACCTCAATGAAATGCCCCACAACCCGGGGGAAGAGGGTTAGGGTTTGCAAATTGGATGGGAAAGGGTTTTTTTGGGAAAGTTTGGTAGAGAGGAAAAAAACACAAACAAGAAATGAAGAGAAACAAATCTTAGGATCTGAAAATATTGATAAATATTAGGGACATAAAGGAAGTGTACTACTGCATGCATGAAGTTGTTTTTTTTTTTTTTTAAACCTCATATTGTGAAAGGGATGTGGATAAGAAGGTATTCAGGGGATTTGATGGTCTTTCCATATTGTATACCTTCACTGCCCCAAATTTCTGTTGGGAATCCCAAGGGGAGTTTCCCAGCTGTTACTTAGAACCAGTCAATATTCTCCTCTTTACCTTTATCCAACACAATAATTCCAACGTTCTGGGATGAGCTAGCTTTAGAGCTACTCGGCAGAGATCCAATCCTGCCAGGAAATTATTGTCTCCGCTTTAATCATTGGTAGACAAAAAAAAGAAAAAAAGAAAAAAGGAAAAGAAAAAAAAAGGCCAAGCACAAACCAGATTGTCACTTAGGAGTAAAGAAGTTTACCCATATCTCCCAATACTGCATTCTTTTTATACTATTCCCTTTCCTATCTAGCCTACACACTTTAATAACAGAATTTAACCAGTCCTCATATGACGGAGGTACCGGTTTTATCCAATTTATACAGATCTCTCTTCGTGCTAATAATATCAGCACAAACATTAAGTTTTCCTGAAGTTTACTTAACCTGATGGTATCTGTTCTAATCCCAAAAATAATTAAAAGTGTACTTACAATTATTGGAATTCCTATTAGTGCCGATAATGTCTTACCAATCTCTTTCCAATAACGCGCAAGTGCCTGGCAACAATGAAAAATATGAATGTCATCTACCTTTTCTTCGCCACATTTACTACAAGTTTTTATCGATGCACCTTTAAATCTTGATAACCTCTTTGGAGTCCAGTACACTCTATGTATTGAGAACAGATGATTTCTTTTTAGGGCTGCAGGTCTTACACACGCCCAACATACTTCCAATGATTTTTTCCAGATCATATTTAAATCAAAATCTTCGTTAGTGAACTCTCTTCTCCAAATTTTTTCAGGTATTAATTGGTCTTCTTCTCCAGCTTCAATTAACGCCCAATACCATTTTGATATCTCTTTTTTTATTGTAGATTCCTATATCATTTCGTCTTCAAAATTTCCCGTATCTGTTATTCCTTTTGGTATGGTATTAGCCCAGCTCTTTAATTGATAGTATTTGAACTTCGATACTTTCCCTTCCTTTGTTGTATGTAGATGTTCCCATGATATTAAATCATTTTCACATAGAAGTTGTCCCCACTTTTCAAAGCCTAATTGTCTAAGTACACTAGATAATGCATCCTTAAGGCATTCTGGTGTTCCTGGTGAATCCCAAATTGGGGCCATATTACTATAATATGGGATCTTCAAGATGTTTCTAATCTGGGCCCATAGTTTGACCGCGTTATTTAACAGCTTCAATTTTACTTTCTTAAAAAATTTGGGATGGCTAAACTTGAAAAGGAAATAGTCTTTTCCATTTCTAAGATGCTGTAGAAAATTTGGGAATTCACCATGCTTCATTAGCAGCGTTCTAAAGTTTTTGAACTGAAAAGCTCTACAATACTCAAAAATATCAGGACTTGCAATGCCCCCTTGTTCCTTCCTTCTCCTGAGTTTATTCCACGCAATTCTTGTGCTTTTCTCCGACCAAATAAAGCTGGAGGCATGAAGTTGTTTGCTAAATGGATGGTTAGGTTACTGAAAAGTAGTACTACTACTTACTGCAACTTACTAGTAACTACGAAGAAACAAGTTGACAGTACAGGGCTGCAGAAACTACGCAATTTCACTTGCCTTTCTGCACTCAGAGAGAATAAAGACTTACTATTAGAACAGTAAATTAGTTTCAAAAATAGCAAAGACGTATCAATTAGCTAGAGGGATGAATTTGAAGCAGAGATCAAACAAACGCACACTCGTAGAAGTAAATTCAAGTTCACAACAATATCATTTAAAAGATAAGGATAATCTAGGAGGATACTGTAACTGTATGTTGTAGTCCTGTTGAATTTGTGTGAACTTGATGCATCCAGCCATTCCTCTTATTCGCGGTACTCCTTCATTTCATCGGATGCTCCGTCGATCAATCTTGGTCACCAGACACACTGTCCGCTGCCTGCCTGATGCGGAATTGCGGATCGCTAATGGTAAACCTGAGTACATCATTCGATGGCACAGGGTAAAAGGCTGCCTGTAATTGTTGATGGAAAAACACAACAGTAAGTGATAAAAACACACGGATTAAAAAAAATATAAGGTACGCTGTGTAGTGAAAAAATAACACTTTCAGTTTCAGAGGTGACAGTATCACTCCCCAAAATCTAGAACACCCCACATTAACCTCCCAAAAACGTGCAGAATACTGCTACCTGCCTACCTCGCAGAGGCCTAATTTCAAATTGTGCCAAAACGCACTCAGAAAGTATGCCCAAAACCCCCCTTTCCCACCATGGATTTTCTTCAAACAACTTGCAACCAAAATTAGACATTCTCACGAGTGCTCCAAGACCCCAGAACCCAGTTGCAAAAATCTAGAACATCCCCAAACACAAGCAATACTGCAAACCCTAACGAGCCCTAAGTTAAAAATAGTGCCAAACGCTTTCTGCAACTAGTAAAAATCCCCCCTTTCCCACCATGGATTTTCTTCAAACCACTTGCAACTTAAATTAGACATTCCCACGAGTGCTCCAAGACCCCAGAGCCCTAAGTTAAAAATAGTGCCACACGCTTTCTGCAACTAGGACAAATCCTCCCTTTTCATCATGTATTTTCTTCAAACCACTTGTGTCCGATATTAGACATTCCCAGCAATGCCCCCAGACCCGTCAACCCACCCGCAAAAAAGCCGAACACCCCCAAACAGGCAAAAAGCAAAAGTGGAAAAAGTGACAGAAAAATGTAGGCCTAGTTCCCAAATCACTCTATGCATGCTCTGCAGCTAAGCCCTAACTCCCCTTTCCAACCATGGATTTTCTTCAAACCACTTGCAACCAAAATTAGGCATGCCCAGCATTGCTCCAAGACCTCCCAACCCCCCCCCAAACACCCGGAACCCTCCCAAACAGCCCCCCGAAAACACGAAAGTGAGCAAAAAGTCTGAAAAGTGAAAAACATTTTCACCATGGATTTTCTCCAAACCACTTGATTCCGATATTAGACCTTCCCCACATTGCCCCCAGAACCCTGAACCCACCCGCATAAAAGCAGAAAACCCCCAAACAGGCAAAACGCAAAACTGGAAAAAGTGACACAGAAAATGTTAGGCCTAGTTCCCAGATCACTTCATGCGAGCTCTGCAGCTAGGCCCTAACTCCCCTTTCCCACCATGTATTTTCTCCAAACCACTTGCAACCAAAATTAGGCATGCCCAGCATTGCTCCAAGACCCCCCAACCTCCCCAAACACCAGGAACACCCCCAAACAGCCCCCCGAAAACACGAAAGTGAGCGAAAAGTCTGAAAAGTGAAAACTTTTACATCATGGATTTTATCCAAACCACTTGCGTCCGATATTAGACCTTCCCAGCAATGCCCCCAGACCCGTCAACTCACCTGCAAAAAAGTAGAACACCCCCAAACAGGTAAAAAGCAAAAGTGGAAAAAGTGACAGAAAAATTTAGGCCAAATTCCCAAATCAGTCCATGGGCTCTCTGCAGCTAGGCCCTAACTCCCCTTTCCACCATGGATTTTCTTCAATCCACTTGCAACCAACATTAGGCATGGCCAGAAATGCTCCAAGACCCCCCCAACCCCCCCCCCAAACACCAGGAACCCCCCCAAAACAGCTCCCCGAAAACACGAAAGTGAGCGACAAGTCTGAAAAGTGAAAAACTTTTTCACCATGGATTTTCTCCAAACCACTTGTGTCTGATATTAGACCTTCCCATCAATGCCCCCAGACCCATCAACCCACCCGCAAAAAAGTAGAACACCCACAAACAGGCAAAAAGCTAAAGTTAAAAAGTGACTAAAAAATATAGGCCTAGTTCCTAAATCAGTCCATGCGCTCTCTGCAGCTAGACCCTAACTCCCCTTTCCAACCATGGATTTTCTTAAAATCACTTGCAACCAACATTAGGCCTGCCTAGCATTGCTCCAAGAACTCCCAACCCCCCCCCAAACCACTTGATTACGATATTAGACTTTCCCCGCATTGTCCCCAGACCCCTGAACCCACCCGCAAAAAAGCAGAACACCCCCAAACAGGCAAAAAGCAAAAATGCAAAAACTCACACTTAGAAAATGTTGGGCCTACCTTCATTTCAGTCCAAATGCGCTCTGCAGCTAGGCCCTAACTCCCCTTTTCCCCCATGGATTTTCTGAAAAACAAATGCAATCAAAATTAGACTGTGCCAGAAGTGCTTCCAGACCCCTAAACCCACCCCCAAAAACTTAGAAGCCCCCCAAACAGCCCCCCATAAACAGAAAAGTGAGCAAAAACGGAAAAACATTTTCACTATGGATTTTATCCAAACCACTTGCGCTCGATATTAGACCTTTCCAGCTATGCCCCCCAGACCAGTCAACCCACCCGCTAAAAAGTAGAACACCCCCAAACAGGCAAAAAGCAAAAATGCAAAAACTCACACTTAGAACATTTTTAGCCAACCAGTCAACATTGGTCCAAACGCGCTCTGCAGCTAGGCCCTAACTCCCCTTTCCCACCATGGATTTTCTTCAAATCAAATCACTTGCAATCAAAATTATGCTATCCCAGCAGTACAACCAGACCACCAGCCCCCTCCACAAATCTAGAACACCCCCAAACAGCCCCCCCAAAACACGCAATACTGCTAGGCCTCAGTTTAAATTGTGCCAAAATGCTGTCTGCAACTAGGCCCAAACCCCCCTTTTCCACCATGGATTTTTTTTAAATCACTCGCAATCAAAATTAGACTATCCCAGCAGTGCTCCCAGACCCCTCGACCCACCCCCACAAATCTAGAACACCCCCAACCAGCCCCCCAAAAACATGCAATACTGGTATTTTCAAAACATGGCAAATTGCGCTGTTCACAAAAAACTGCTGTTTTCAGCACTTCCACTACTTCGATCCTTTTGAAACTTACCTGGACACTTGTTCCAGCAATTTCCAAGAATCTCAGCTAGGCAGAACAAAATCGAACCACTGCGCTCTTTGAAGAAGAAGAAGAAGAAGAAGAAGAAGAAGAAGAAGAAGAAGAAGAAGAAGAAGAAGAAGGTCTATGACTAATTTTCACTTAGTTTTTACCCAAACACAAGAAAAGGCCAAAATGTTGCCAATTCTGGACAAATGAACACCAAACCCCCCTAAAACCTTGCCAACATCATTATGAACAAGCCTGCATCGGGTCCTGAGCCCTAGACTCAGCAGGAACCCTACCAACTTAAACCCAAAAAAACTAGTAAATCGCACTGAACCCTAAACCCTAGATATGCTTTGTCTGTCTGTGTGAAAGAGACTAGGTATGCTACATCAGGAGGATGCTTCACTCAGTGGTGCCTGCCTTGACCGTCTGCATGGCCCAGCCGCAAGCATGGGCCAAAAATCCGTTCCGCTCAAGAATTTGCGATTTTTCTGTAATTTCGCAAGACTTGCGATTAAAAAAAACCAGAAAAACAGCAAATTTCGCAAACATAACAGATGTTTGGCCCAAGCTTGAGGCAGTGCCATGCAGACGGTCAAGGCAGGCACCACTGAGTGAAGCAACCTGATGTACCATACCTAGGCTCTTTGTCAGACAGACAAAGGATATCTAATTGTATGCAGCAAGCCGCATATCCCCAATTTTACATGAACTGCTGTCTGGAGTGGACTCTGCCTGGCATAACAACAACAGTACACTGCCTCGCCCTCGACCACTACATACCACGAATAGACAGACATGTAGTTCTGCTGTAGTAGTTGTTGTAGACTGGTTTACCTGCTTGCCACTCACGAATTGGCCATAGTTCTTCCGTAAACCGACGCTGATGATCCATCCATCCCAGTGAGTGAGTGTAAAGAAAAAAGATATAATATTTAATCAATCATCATGGTATATTGGCAAGTGAGTCCACTCCAAGGACATTTTGCATATTGTAAAATGCAACACAGTGGCCCCTGAATTTGAAGTACAATTTGAATTAAACAAGGTAAAAAAACAGAGTAGTTGACATGAGTTACAATTACTGTGTAAAATATTAAATAATAACTAAGACAAGACATATGATTCATCATTTCATGCATAAAAAACAAACAGCAATTGGTTTCATCAGAGCCAGACAGCCATTGCTGTCCACTGCATGCCATCTTCTCACTTATTCATTACCTGTTCTACCTTTTGTCCGCATCTTCTTCGGAAAGTGAGGGCCCACAGGGCAGCCTCTCCTGTCTCAATATCAGAAGTAACTCTGTCAGAAATCAGCAAGCATGTAGTCAGTCAGTAATTTCAGTCCCACTTGAGGGGACTCGTCTTAATCCATCCATCTGCCATGAGGGAAATGGATAGGGGGAGTCTGGAGGAGGAGTATAGAGGAGCATGATTGAGTTGTGAACTTGTGAACCTCAGGAATGCAGACTGCAGCACCTTCAAATCAATAAGGAAAATAAGATGAAGACAGTGCTGCTGATGGACTTATTGTGATTAGGTGATTATAGTTTTGTTGTGGTAAAAGTTGCAAAACAAAGAAAGACACACAGAAATAAAAGTGAATAAGGACGAAAAAAAGGAAGTCATTTTCAGGCCTCGGTGTCAGGGAATTGAGACGGGAGTAGGTCAGCTAACAGAGAAGAACTTTCGTCACCTAAGTCGGTGTCCTCTTCTTCCTGCGTGCATTCACGTATTTTCTAATTTGGTGGTATGAAGTGCTGATTCATCTTGATTAGTGTTAACCTCTCCACTTTTTTGGGCGAGAGGTGGGTCCTTTTACAATGGCACCAGCAGCACTGAAAACACGTTCAGAAGACACACTTGTGAGTGGGCAAGAGAAATAATTTAGAGCCAGGTTGGTGATCAGTGGCCATAGAGGCATTCTCCTGTACCAATACAGCAATGGGTTCTTATTAACAAAGACCTCTGTTGGGTCATCCAGATAGGCCTGCACCATCGACTCAAGGTTCTCCACAGTTGCTCCACTTTGCGTACCATCTGTGGCCTTTGCAGCAAACCCTTGATGAGTTAACCAATCCTCTGTCGACAATATTATGGCTCGGCCTGGTGCAGGTGAGGGTGATGATACAGTTGCTGCTGGTGTCGTTAACAACTGTGAGGGAAAGTGACTCCCTTCGGCCACAGATTCAGAAGTGGAACTTGATGCCTGGTGACCTGCTGATTCAGTTGTACTTCTGCCGGCTCCCTTCTGCCGGCTCCTTGAATTTTCTGCCGCTCTTTTTCGAACCGACTGGCTGACACAGCTAGCCAATGTTTGAACTTTGAAACATCTGCTACATCAAAAGGAATGAATGCTTTGCTGGCCACTGCCTTTTTAAACCGTTGATCCAGAATAGTGGCACAAATGTAATGTTGTTCTGTATGTATGTTTTTAAGCTTTTCATTGTCAACTAGGCGGCTTAATAATCTCTACGCCAAATGATATGCGTCTTGCATTTGAGCATCATCTCGGAACATTAAAGACACCGCTTTCAGTTGGTGCTCTAGCATGACCAACAATGGGATAGCTTTGCCCAAAGAACACTCCTCCCTGCTGACTTCACGTGTGAAGACCTCAAAAGGATGAAGCATGTCGGTCAGGCTTGCAACTAGCTTCCATTCCTTCAACTCTAGCCTCATGTCTTTCATAGTAGGACCCAGTTTATAGACATAATCATTTATTACCGACCACTGCTCAGACAGACGCTCAAGCATGTAAAAGGTTGAGTTCCAACGTGTTGCCACCTCCTGGATGAGTCCTTTGACTGGCAGTCTACGTTCATGTTGAATTCTCCTCAGCTCCTTCCGGGCCTTAAAAGAATGACTAAATGTGTGCAGATTCTTCGGCAGGTGGTCAGTAACTTGCTGACTGTGTTTTCTTTTTTCAAGAAATCTTGCACCACAAGGTTAATACTGTGCGCCAAACACGGCACTCTGAAATATTCACCTTGCTGCATGGCCTTAACTATATTACTGCCATTATCCGTGGAAACATAACCAACTTTGACCAACTTTGACATTTCTTGGATGCAGCCATTCAGAGACCTTCCTATCAAACTCGTCCAATAGGTTAGGTGCAGTATGAGTTTTCTCCATGGCAAACATGGGTAATGTTGCATGTTTCCGAGTAGCTTGAAAAACTGTGTCCGTGTCAACACCTGCACTTGACTTGTGTCTCACCCCTGCAAAAGAGACCCAGTGTGCAGTGATGCACATGTAATCAAGGGCTGGGCAACTGGTCCACATGTCTGTTGTCAAGTGGATAGTGTGAACAGCACTCTTCTGCAAAGCTGCCCAATCACCTCCAGCACATCTTGATGTAGTGCTGGAACCGCAACTCTGGCAAAATAGGACTCGCTAGGAACCTTCCATTTAGGGCAGACTGTTGCCACAAATTTTAGAAACCCCACTCCTTCCACGAAAGAAAAAGGGAGAAGGTCCAGCGCTAGCATTTTAGCCAGCTTTACGTTATACAGACATACCGTTGGGTGGTTGCGTTCAAATGGCGCCTCCGACCAAAACATGCTTCTAATGGTGGGCTGGACCGTTTTGCGTGATGATGATCATGATAATGCATATTTCAAACCAGTTAGGCTCAATGATGTACTTTTTTGCATTGGTGTCTGTCCCAGACTCTTAGTGTGCCTCATACATGTTGCAGGGGTAGAGGGTGTGGGCTCTACCACTGCAGTACTGCTGCCAGGGGTACAGGGTGTACCAGAAAAAATGTTGCTCGGTTCTTGACTTCCCCCCTGCACAATTAGCCCCTCGTCAGCATCATATGCAATGTGAATGGATACATTTGGATCAGTTCTACTATGGACTTCCTGGATCTTACTTATGTGCGCATACCACTGGATAGGGTGGTGTTTTTTGACATGACCTCTCTGGCCTCCGGTACCATAGTTGGTACCAAGCTTACCCTGACTAACGAATACTTTACAAATCGAACAAACGAAAATGTTTTCTGCCTTTTCGCTAACAGTAAAGAAGTCCCAAACTGGGGACTGCAGATGTCTGCTGGTGGTGGAGGTGCTACTTTGACTTTCAATGCCAGATGAACTGGAGGATGGGCGTGGCTGAATTTGTTTCTGTTGTTCACTTACAGCACCACTACTTGAGGTAATGGAGGTCGAGCTGGATGGAGGTCCCTGCCAGCCCTTCTGACTAAAAAAGATGGAAGCTGTACGTCATGTTGGTGTTGTTGTTAACTCCATTGGTGGTGGTACCAGTGCCACGCCGCCCACATCCCGCTCAGCAGCCATTCGGGATAGGGTCAAAATGTCTGTCTGCTCCATGCCCGCTGGGGCTGGAGTGAAGTCTGTGATGACTGGGTCGTCGTCAGACTGTTCATCGGCAGCAGAAGACACCACTTCTTGTTCGTCGTCATCACACATAAGTCAAAGCCTTGCGGGAACCTTCCTTTTAGGCTTAGCTACCTTTGTCGGCTCATGGCTGTTGGGGTTCAGGGGGGGCGGGGGCCTTCTGTCTAGAATGCCGGTCACTGGTTTTCAGCGTGTAGCGCCAAGTGCATATGCGAATTTATGGACGCTCCCTCGGGCTCGCTTTAAAACGGCTTGCCCGCAGGAAACCAGTGCTTGGTTTCTTTGATGGTCCCTTGCCGTGTGTTTCCAGTTCCTGTTTTCCTACCTTGTTCCCTCTCCGTTGCGGTCCATTACAGTGGGCCTTTAGAGAGCTGGCCTTTGGCTCCCTTTTCGCATTTACCTTGTTTTCTAAACATTTGGGCTATTTTGAACCTTAGTGGGGACCTGTTTTGTATTCGGTAACGCTTCGGGATACGCCGCTGTGTTTCCCTAGAGTTCTGACGTTCCGTTTATTTCTCTTTTTTGTACGCAAACCATCTTGTTGTGTACCTTTTGGGTGGTTTCACAAAGGAGCTGAATAACGGCCGTTTTTTGTGCTACCTTCGTGTTCTTTTTAAAGACAGGGGTTTTTTGGGTGTCTTTTATTTACTTAGACACCTTTTTTCCCCTCTCCCTTCTTAGTCTTTTATTTTACTAATTCCACCCCCTTTGTCATTGTCTGTGTTTCCTGAGGGGGCGTGGTTGGTCTGGGGTTACACAAGAACAATCCAATACGAAAGCAGTGGATTGTTTCCTGATTCGTATCAAGCTACTCCCGAGATTTGACTGGGGTAAGCAGGGAGGTCGGTGGTTCGTGTGTGTACTTGGCACTAGTTTTGTTTATGGGGTGTGTCTAATCTTGCCCCCCTTTTCTTTTTCAGCGGTCTCGACTGGGTTAGGCAGTCTGCTACCAGGAAATCAGAGGAGACGCACTGTGTTCCCCAAGACCTTGGGTTCCCTTGTTTTGTTTACCCACCTTCTCCTGGTGTCGTGTTCTCCACCACCCGGAATACATCTGTGGGTGCTGGGGGTCACTGTGAGGGTAGGGGATTGGGACGTTCTTCACTCCTGCGGTGTTTGGCTGGTTGGCATCGGAACAATGGCGTGCCTCACTCTCAGATTGCATTTGTGGGTTCCAATCAGGATCAAGGTCATCAGAATGAAGGGGGCTTGAAGAAGAACTTGTAGTAGTAGTAGCCCTCCTTGATCTTTTCCTTGCTGGGGATCTGGAAGACAATGGATCATCCTCAGGAGGAGTGGTTTCCTCGGATGATAGTACCTCCACTAGAATATCAATTTCCTGATGTGCCCCTACTTCTGGAGGAATAAGAGTTGAAGGCAGTTGTGCCGCTCCATGAACCTCTAGTTGCACCTCTCCATGCACCTCTCCATGCGCCTATCCTTGCGCCTCTCCTTGCGCCTCTCCTTGAGCCTCTACTTGCGCCTCTCCTTGCGCCTCTCCTTGCCCATGTACTTGCGCTTGAACTAGTTGCCCCTGTGGTTGTTGTTGCGGCTGTGGTTGTTAAACACTCGTCAGCTGAGTTACATCCGGCGTTGATTGGATGGTACTTTCTTGTGATGAGCCAACATCACTGGTCGATGGTGATTGAACAACCAAAGTTGCTGCCGCAGCAGCACTCATGGTCCTGGACCTAACTTGGCGTGGTGGCACTAAGCCCAATGAAGCGGAGGTGCTGCTTCCAGCTTGGTCCCCGGCGGACACCGCTGCTGCTGCAGGCGTAGTTTTTTTTCCCAAAAAAGGTGTCGGTGGGCACACCAGTCTCCTTGGTAGGTGGTGCCACTAGCTTCTTCTGCTCCTTCTTACTGGCAGTGGCACTGGCAACTTTTTTCGCTGAGTCGCTATGGCCACCTTTCTTTGGGGCCATCTTCTTCAGATGTCAGAACAGCAGGCCGCAGTTGCAGAGTTGTCTTGTCTGTGGTAAACACGTGATGTCATGTGACGTTGTGCTGCACACACCGCTGCAGGACTACTTCCTGGCACTGGTGGTTCTCTTGTGCACCTTAAAGCAATGGAAGACAGAGGAACATCAGTTAAACACCCAAAAAAGTCGAAAAACACACACAAATCACCACAATCCAATGCCATCCATGCCCTCAATGATGTTTAAATTCAAGACACCCCACAGAAAGACTAGTTCCATGCACCACTGAGTACCCCTGGGCATAATGGTTGAAAGCAAGGCAAACTGGGTGCAGGCCTGAGCACACTGCCTGGCTTCAAAATGGCCCTTGACCCCCACCCCATGGCCAGGCCCTGCCTGTACCAGGCCTCAAAATGGCCCCCAACCACATGGCCAGCACTGGGAGGAGCCTGCTGGATAGGAACAGGAAGTTGGAGACTCTGGGGCACTTCCTACCTCCCACCCCCCCCCCCAAAATGGACTCCTTGCACCAAAAAGTGCAGCCAAATGTCAATATGAGGAGTTATTCTGATCAAAATCATCATTTACAGAAGGTTCATGCTTCCTACGGTGGATTTCTTGTGCAGAATTGCAATTTTAGCAATTTCGGGAAAGCGAGCTGTACAAATCTCCCGCCGGAAGTCAGCTACGCGCAGCATCTACGTGTTCGGCATTGTTTATTACCGCAATGCATGATCACGGGCCCTTGTGACGTACTCGCGTTGTCAAACTCTCTCTGTGCAAGATGGCAAGCCGCAATGACGTAAATGCGTTCGAAAAACTCTCGAGCGATCACGCTATAAATCGAAAATGGCGCAGCACATGCAAACAGGGAGAAAAACAACTCGGCGGACTCAGAATCACGGTAAGTCAACATCGCACGTGCGATATTGTATTTTTCAAGCACGACCAAGCAAAATAATTTGCAGCTTGCGAATTTGCAGATTTTTGTGTAAATTTGCGAGATTCGCGGGCCTAGCGGAAACTGCCAAAAGTCCTCAAATTCGCGAACGGTGCAGAATGGTGCAACTTGTGTAGTCTGTGGGTGAGCAAATCCAGTGCTCATGGGAGACAAAGTCTTGGTTTTGGAAGGCAGGGCAGTTCCTTTGGGTTCTATAGGGCTGCTGGGTAAAGGACACTCCAGGATTTTGTTGGAGCAGGTTTGAGGTGCAGATAGGCCGGTAGGGCTGTGGCCAAGTCAGTGGGTGTCTTCCTCTTCTTAGTTCAGCACATCTTCTTCATTCCTTCTCTTCTTCTGGTAGGGTCTTGTCTGAGGAGGCAAGGTTTGGGGTTGCCCCATAATACTAGATTTAGGGGTGTTACAGGTAAGTAAAGGTTACCCCCCCTATTATGTCACCTTCCAGTGGGAGGAGGCATATGCCTCTCTGTGGTTGGCTGGGTACCCTCATCTGCAAGATGGCAGGGACTGAGAGTTGTGCTTCTCTCACCTCCCCCACCTGAGGAGTAGGATTGGCAAAGGTGGGTACACCTCCCTTCCTCACTTGGTTTTCCTGCTGATTCTCCCACCCAAGTGGGGGGTCAGAGCCGGTGAGGGCCAGTTGCTGCAAGCAGCAAAAGGCTGGGTTAGCTCACAAAGGCAGCAAGTCTTTGTAGCGTCCCCTTTGTGGACCCTACCCATCCTAGGGGAGGAGGCTGGGTACCTCATCCCAGGATATGCATTGTTTCAGACCCCCGAGAGCAGCAGTGTCCAGAAACATGTCTGGTGGTGGTAGCTGGAGAGCAGTCACTCAACACGGACACTAGAGTGAGGTCACTTTTCAGGGGGCATCTCTAAGATGCCTTCTGAATGCATTTTTTATTAATTCCCACACTGGCATCAGTGTGGGTTTAATGTGCTGAGAAGTTTGATTCCAAACTTCCGCTTTTCAGTAAAGCCATTATGGTGATGTGGAGTTCGTAATGACAAACTCCCAGTGCCATATACTCCTAATGGCATTACTGCACTTACAATTTCTAAGAATTGGCTCAGACACGGTACCGTACCCATACGCGCCGTACGCCAACATTCATGGGGTGTATGCACGGGGGACAAATGCACTGTACCCCTGCAATCCAGGGGTGTTTGCACCGTACCCCGACGCACCGTACCACTGCTATCATGGGGTGTACTCACCGTACCCTGGGGGGGGTCCGTATTGTACGCATTTTGAGGCAAAATATGCCTTTATGGATGTTTTAAGCTCCCGTAGAAAAAGAGTCATACGGAGTGCTGTCGATACGATTCGTACTTGCTGGGTCAGAAAATACAGCTTCGATCTGCATGGACATTGCATACTGCGCATTCCGAATGCGATTCGTATGGATCAGTGAGTTGTACGGTCTTTGATATGATTCGTAAGGAGAACTGCTTTGGGTACACATCGTTATAGATCGTACGTACGGGTACGGTTCTCCATACGAATCGAACGGAAAAAAAGCTCCGTACGGCTATTCGGAGGGCATTTTCCCGAATCAGAATCTGCCCCATGGTAGAGAAAGAGGCTTTCCCTGAAGCTTCATCTCCCAGAGGATTGCGTGGTGATCTGACCAAGTAAATGGAAGAATAAATGGGCTTCCAATCCTGGATATGGCACTGTGCTGCTCTCTACCAAGCCCTGCCTACACCATGCATACACCTTTGCACCATAGTGCAAATTTGTATATATCATGTCTAACATATGTTTTGTAGTGGAAGCAAACTTGCACCATAAACATTTGTACTCTTTGACAAACTTTAATACTGTTCCCACTTTGAATGAGTGCTGTACAGTGCAGTGTGGAGTAATAAAAGCATTTCTTTACGGTATTGTCAATCTCAAGGATGTTATTTTTGACAGAAAATGCTGTCTGCTATTGTTAGTATATAGAGATTTTCATCAAAACCCATGGGTGGTTGCTTGGGAATACCCATGTGCCGCCAAAAGAAAGCATCCTCGATGCAAAGTAATGAAAAGCAGCACAAAGCACAAAATGTTAGTAAACCTTCCCCCATATTTCTCATCATCAGTGCCAACCAGAAATATACAGCTATATTTACAGATATTTATTGAGCTATCTTCCATTTGAAATCATACTCAAAAGATCTGTTCAGTGTGCTTGACATGCCAACCGATGTGAATGCATAGATAGAGTTCCTTTTTATTCCTCTATGTAAAATTTTATTGACTGACTTTCATATCAAGAGACTTTGCTCTGGAACTTTCTTCTTACTCACATCTGTTTTTAAAATCATAGCTTGAAATGTTGACATAGGCTGTACTATATACAGCTCTTCAAACCACTTTCAAATACACTCTACCACTAAGCACCTTACATACACTTTATTAGGCACAGTGAACACGAGGAGCACTTCAAATGCTTGATAAGAGCTCTGGGGCTCAATTGTATGCATGAGGTTTGCTCTCTGAGTTCCTTGGCAAATGCAATCCAACACACACCACAAGGCCCTCATGCAATATACACCAGAGCATGTTGTAAACATGTTCACCATAGGCTACGATAGTCTTCTGAAGGAGGGCCACCAACTTGTGAATCACACAACTGGGCTTCACTGTAAATTCACCCAGTATTAATAAACCACAGATAACGATCTTCTTTACATAACAGAGTCAAGAGATCACAGTCTGGGGCACTTCTAGGTACAATATCCACACAGTTAAATAAGGAGTGTAATAAAATATTGAACGCAATAATTATATCTGTTTACTGCCTCAACCCAAACCATTGATGATTATTTTGAGAACATCTTGATTGTTTCTATAAGTATGCCCAATAAATTCTTTCTTAATATCAGAAGTACATCACCACTGACACAGAGATGAAAGAATTGTTTCATTGCCAGTTCATGAAAATTAGAACTTTGCCTTTTGAAAGCATCTTATTTACATGCAGAAATTAGAAGCTGTTGAGTGATCCACTCACAGCACACCTTGATGATAAGGTAAGGTAAGGTCATTTTTAATATGCATGATAAATTAAAACCGCTGCATGTACATAACAATAGTGATTAAATAAAGTTGATCATGTAAAATAGCAAGATTAAAATAAATTTAAAAGGACTTTTAAGTCCATTTAGTGAGTCTTTAGGTTAAAATCGAAAGAAAGCTGCTCTGTGCTCCGTCTGTCCTTCCCCACACCAATGCCATTTTGACTGGAAGGGAATCTTGCATAGATTTGCCTAAAAGTAAGGTCTTGTGCGAGGTGCCGCTCCCCTGAATAAGCTTATAAGGTTTGTGGGGCCAAGTTTTCACTGAAATGGTCTTACAGCTGACGTCCTTGCAGTTTGCTGTTCAGACCTTTGTTGTGTGTTGGTTGTATTGTAATGCTTGGAGGAGTTATGCACTGTGCAGAGCAAGTATGGTCTTGTGTGAGGTGACTCTGCGCAGAATAAGCTTATAAGGTTCATGAGTTTGAGGTTCCCCAGTGATGGTCTAGCAGCTGGCGTCCTTGCTGTTTGGCTTGCAATTTATTATTCAGTCCTTTGTTGTGTGTTGGTTGTATTGTAATGCTTGTAGGAGTTATGCAATGTGCAGAGCTAGGATGGATCTTACTGCAGTCTCTTCTCTGCAATATTAAGACATTTTGTAAATCAGCAGGTCAAATGCACGTTGACAGATATGAAACAAACCAACACTGCCTGTCTGCAGGAGTGAATCCCATATAGATTAAAAGAAGGGCGCAAGAGTAGACGTCGTTCTTTTACTAGACTTAGATTGAGCCAAAAATAGGATCCCTAATTTCAAGGAATACCCTTCTGAACAATCCTCTCTCTTGTCCACCTTGGTAGTAAGTGCCCCACCCTTTCGTTATTTTCTTTAATTTTACTGCATCAGGCCATATCTTTCCCTGCAGTTTTGTTTGCAGAGAGGTCGATTATCGCAGATTTCCCCACTGCGACTCTTGAATGTGCTTTATAGATGTCTCCCCTCCTGCAATTGTCGCAACCAGCTGCCTCTCTGCCTCCGCTTATTCTTCATACGGATCTTGTACAAGTTTCTTCTCCTTCATTTGAGAGACCCACCCATATCTTAAGTCTCCCCCCTTATCCCTGCTTTGAGGGTGTCCCAAACCACATCAGACCGGGCACTTCGCTAATTCTTCCCAATAAACCTAAGAACCCAGATCTTCATATGTTGAATATACCCCTTGTCACAAAGCAAATCACTGTCAAAAGTCCAGCGCGACATCAGTGAGGGATTAGTCCAGTTCTAAATCAATGGATTGTGACGGGAAATGACTCTAGGATACTTATATATGGAAGTCTGTGCCATCTCCAGAGACACATAGAAATAATCAAGCCTGGCATGTACCTGGTGCAGAGCAGAGATGAAGGTATAGCCAGGGTCCCCTGTTTTTTGCATAGCCCATACATCCACTAATCCATGCAATGCACATAAGTGTACTAAAGATTTAAAGACTTTAGGTTTGTGACCATGATGTGATCATTCCCCTAATTTGCCCCCTTGAGAGTTGATATGTATATTAAAGTCACCACATTCCATTAGGGGGAGTGGCCACCCACCTAACCCAATATTCAGCCACTCAAAAAAAACAGGATGATCAACTAGTACTGAACCATAAACTGAGCACAAAGTGAAAGAACAATGATCTGTGCAGCATTGCATAATAACCCAAGTGCCCATTTTGTCTGCGCTCGATCTCGGAAACCTGGCTCTCCCCTTGCGTGCCATAATAGCATCCCCCTATGTTTGTGTCCCCTGTGATGTACTAGAGTTTAGTTGATAGCCTGCCAGCCCTGCGACCTCTCATCCACTTGCCTCAATATGTGTTTCCTGCAGACACACAATGTCTGCCTTCAACTGTTGGATGTCCACATTCAGCCAACCCTTTTTCTGGGGGCTATTTAAGCCACAGATATTGATAAAGGCGATCCTTAACTTCCCCATTTAACCAAGTGCTCAATTCCATTTCATGCACTTTCACCACATTTAACATTACCTTCACCCCTAAAAGCGCTCTTTGATCAAACCCACCTTTGCCACCTCATCCCTTAACCAGGCAAAACAGGTCCAAAGACCCCTGCAATGCCTCCTGCTGTTACCCACCGCCGATCACCCCGTGCTTAAGTCAAAAGAACAGTAGAAAAATAAAGTGCATAACCCAATTCAACAAAAAAAACTTGCCAGAAATCGGAATGAGCAATACCCCTCCCTATCTCCTGGGGCCTCTGGGACCTTCCTTTTCTATTCTATTTCCCCCACCTGATATTTCTTGCAGATACTCTTGAGCCTGGATATCTGAAGAAAACACCTTGGAGATCCCTTTGTGAACAACCTTAAGATGTGCAGGGCTCATTAAATATACCTCACAGCCTAGCTTCTGGAAGGGTGTGATCAATTGCCGAAGGCTTCAACATCTCTCCACCGCTGTATGGCAAAAATCTAGCCTAATGAAGAAGGTGTGGCCATCAGTAGACCGTCTGGCTTCTGGCATTATCAAATATTGTTTGCATCAGAAGGAAATTCCCCCCAAAAATCAGAATAGCCTAGGTTTCTCATTCTGATCATCATGACCCCTTTTCTTCAACATTAGTGGGAATCGGGGCACTCTCTGAACCTCAGAGTCCCAGTCCCAGTGAGCCAGTTCCGGGAAGGCCCACTTCAGTACAGTAGGACAAACCCTGAATGTCATCGCTTTCAGCACTTTCAGCTATGCTTAGCAGCCTCAGGTTGTTGCACTGCTGGCGATTCTCAAAATCTTCGAGCTTCCACATAACATCAGTCATTCTGGCTTCATTCGTGGAGACCAGCCACCCATAACCTCAGCCCCAGCATCCAGTTCTATAATCTGTTCTTCCAGTGCCGGGATGCATTCTGCAATATCAGTATATGCCTTGCTAACTTTCAATATAGTTGTTTTGTTGCCAGATGAGCCATGTTCTCTTTGGTTCATGCTTCTACTTGCATCTGCTTTAGGGTGGGGTAAATTTGTTCTATTGAGGAGGAAGATTCAGAAATAACCTTTGGTTCTCAGAATAATTTAGCTGCTTCTAGCTGCAATCCATTATTTTCTAGCCCTCCTCCTTCTAGCTCGAGGTGAGTAGCTGAGTAGTCCCACTTAATATGGCTAGACCTGTTGCTGTCTGATTCAATACCCTGTAGTTCATAGCTCTTCCCCCAATATTTTTCCTTCTTTTCAAAATGGATGTTCGCTTCTGAGTAGTTGGTTTAGCTATAGAGCTATCTGTGTCTCCTCCAGAATTATACAGATCAGTATTGCCATTTTCACTTTTATTTTATATTTATGAGTCATCAGTTAGGGAGTAAGACATATCCCCTTTCGGGGTTCCCACTGTTTTTGGATGTAACTGAGTACTGCTCATGTCCAAAAAGCCTACGGGATTCCATAGATCTGGTTTCTCCCCTACATCACCAAGGTTGATTCTTCTGGACGGATTATATCTTCCCCCCTTCAACAAAGTTATCCTACAGCAAACTCGAGGTATTTGTATCGCTACCAGCCCCCTCTACATGAGCACTTGACAGCAGCTCTGTACTCACGCGGTTCGCTAACAGATGGGCACCAGCACTGGCTTGATCTTTCTTCAGCTTTGCCTTTGCCCCCTCCATGCCGGTCGCTTTCTTGTTTCCTGGCCCGCGTCCCTAGAACATCCCAGAACTGTTGGCTGTTTCGGTCTCACCACTGCCTCAGTGGGACGCTGCTCCTTGGCCTTCGCTTTGCCGTATGTCTCCCCCTCCTTCTTGTGACCCGTAGAGGGAGTAGCATCCTCAACCTTCCGTCCAGCCTGCATGTTTCAGGCTGGTAGTGTGCCTCGCAGTCCTCAGATAATTCCAGCATCTACCCAGTCCTTGGGGGGGTTTGGCTTGTTTTGGGGGCTTCCGGTTCTCTTGCGTAGATTGTCCGCTTCTCACGTGGTGGCACAGAAGTTTGAATGTAGCTCGGACTAGCAGCTATGTGATCTGTCTAGCTTTTATAATGGCTTGTTGTAACTGTCACGTACTATGAGCCCACAATGCTCTCATTCGTATTCCTTGGTAGAGAGTCATCTGGATGTATAGCCCAAGTCCTGAATTTTCTTAGACCATATAGTTATCTTTAGCAAGGGTCAGCGGCATCCGCAGCAGTCACACAGCCGACATCTTGCCTGTAGCACAATCAGAAATTTCTCTTTCAGATGAGTATTGAATTCTTTGCTCAAATACTTTTGTGGTTTAGCTGCTACATAGTTGTTTAGTACGTGCCAGCTGTGTGCTGTCTTGGCAAGGGCAGCCTTATCTTCTTCGAATGACAGTGTTTTGATGGTCTTAATGACCGCTTTCTTGAATCTGGTTTGGGATGCTGATGTCTTCCATATGTTGTTGAGGCCAAGTTGACAAGCTGTAGTCTGAGAACTGACTGTATGAAATGAGCCCTCCACTATTTGTTCGAAAAACTATAAAGTGTTTAAGGAGAAGATAATTAATTCCACCATGTTTACAATGCATGGAGAATGTCTTTTAAGCATCACATATTTGGAAATCATATTATGCTGGATGTATCCTTGATCTACTCTTATAACAATTCTTTTCAAATTTGTCTCTAATGACAATCCCATTACCAGCCACCCAGTAATTTAGTCTAGAACATGGGTCCTCACAAACTTTCTCTCGGGGGCCAAATTTACAGTGTGGTTTGTGTCCGAGGGCCGCACCGGTGGGGGCGGTGTCAGTGGGGGAGGGAGCGGGGATAGAGCACCAAAAAAACTGTGACCATGAGGTTGAACGCAGGTCCCTGCAGCGGACACCTTTGTCCACTGAGCCACCAGACCCGGCATACACACATCTCTCTCTTCCTCTCCCTCTCCCTCCATCTCTCCCTATTTCTCCCTCTGTCTCACTCAGACTGTCTCACTCTCTCTCTCTCTGTCTCTCCACTTCCCTCTCCCTCTCTCTCTCCTTCCCTCTCCCTCTGTCTCCCTCTCTATCTCTCTCTCTCTCCTTCCCTCTCTCCCTCTGTCTCCCTCTCTCTCTCTCTCCTTCCCTCTGTCTCCCTCTCTCTCTATCTCCTTCCCTCTCCCTCTGTTTCCCTCTCTCTCTCCTTCCCTCTCCCTCTGTCTCCCTCTCTCTCTCTCCTTCCCTCTCCCTCTGTCTCCCCCTCTCTCTCCTTCCCTCTCCCTCTGTCTCCCTCAATCTCTCTCTCTCTCCTTCCCTCTCCCTCTGTCTGCCTCTCTCTCTCCTTCCGTCTCCCTCTGTCTCCCTCTCTCTCTCCCTGTCTCCATCTCTCTCCTTCCTTCTCCCTCTCTGTCTCCCTCTCTCTCTCTCTCTCTCCTTCCCTCTCCCTCTCTGTCTCTCTCACTCTGTTGCCCTCCTCACAGTTTTGCCCTCCTCCCTTTTTCGCCCCCTCCTCCATCCCTCAGTCTGTCACCCTCCTCCTTCCCTCTGTCTGTCACCCTCCTCCCTCCCTTTGTCTGTCACCCTCCTCCCTCCCTCCTCCCTCCCTCTGTCTGTCACCCTCCTCCTTCTGCCTGCCAACCTCCTCCCTCCCTCCTCCCTCTGTCTGTCCCCCTCCTACCTCTCTCTGTCTGTCACCCTTTGTCTCCCTCCTTCTCCCTTTCTCTGTCTCCCTCCCTCCCTTTCTCTGTCTCCCTCCCTCCCTCTCTCTTTCTCCGTGTCCCTATCCCTTTCTCTGTCTCCCTCCCTCTCCCTCTCTTTGTCTCCCTCTGTCTGTCTCCTTCTGTTTCCCTCCCTCTGTTTCCCTCCCTCTCCTTGTCTCCCTCTGTCTGACTCCCTCCATCTCACTCTCGCTGTCTCCCTCTCTTTGTCTCGGTCTCCCTCTCTTTGTCTCCCTTCCTCTGTCTCACTCCTTCCTCTGTCTCCCTCCTTCCTCTGTCTCCCTCCTCCCTCTGTCTCCCTCCTCCCTCTGTCTCCCTCCTCCTTCTTTCTCCCTCCTCCCTCTGCCTCCATCCTCCCTCTGTCTGTCACCCTCTCTCTGTCTCCATCTGTCTGTCTCCCTCTGAATCCCTCTGTCACCCTCTCTCTCCCTCTGTCTGTCTCCCTTTCTCTGTCTGTCTCCCTTTGTCTGTCTGTCTCCCTTTCTCTGTCTCCCTCTCTCTGTTTCCCTTTCCCTCCCTCGCTCTCCCTGCCTCCCTTTCCCTCCCTCCCTTTTATAGCCTGTGGGCTATGCTGGCTATTTGCAGACGTGAAGATACTCTCATTAGAGGCCTCATAAATTCAACTTGTCAATTTCCAATCACAGACACTAGAACACACCATTCCACATCTGAAACAAGTAGAAAGATTAATACATTTTATGTCAGCCTTTATCTACTGCTGTGCTTTCAAGACACAGTCAATCAAGAATTTGGTATTGCCAACCAAGTAGACCACTGATATCATGCAACACGGGACAAGCCAGTCTCCCCCTGATAAAAATATAAAAAGCTGGTTGCCCCACTGTTGGATAATGTGAAACACAACTTTGTAGACCTTTCCTTTGAGCAGAAAATGACCATAGACTCAAAAAAGTATGAACTATTGCAGAAAAGGCTTCTGATTGTTAATCATTAGATTAATTATTTTAGTTGGTTTTTGAGGAATCTGTAAGTCTTAAAACCGTATGGGGGTCAATTTGCAAGCCCATTTGCATGTGCAAGTCCAAGTTACTGATGCAAATGACTAAAAGTTTTTGGGGCACCTTGGTACTGAATAATAGATGTTTGGTGTCCAGCAGAATTTAAACTATTAGCCAGTGGCAAGTGGTGAACTTTCAACGTTGTGCTTTTTAAAAATCTGCCTTGAATGGGACTGAATGACTCAGGTTTCTTTTACTGGTTTTCTTGATGGTGAACGGGTGGTGGTGACGTAGGGGCGGAATTTTGGATACCAGCATGGGTAAATTATGCTTTAACAACACAGTTTTATGTGGTTAATAGCTTGAGGTTTGAAGGGGCAGCGATAAAACTTTCTAATAATATTTTGGGTTGCCAGGCAGCCCATACACCAGTCATCGGTTACCTGCTCTTTCACTCTCATACCCCAATTTCTCTCTCCCTTTCAACCACTCTTTGCACTTCGTCCACTACTTGTTGTCTCTTTCCCTGTTCTTTATTTGCCCATCTTTATTTTCCCTCCTCTCCCTCATTCTTTTGTGTCAAATATTGTTTCTCCTTTCACCTTCTCCTCACACCGCCAGAGCGTGCGTGCAATTTACATCCTTATATTGAAGTACATTTAAAACAGGGTCGTTTGAAATGTTAGGCTTGGCAAATAATT
Organism: Lissotriton vulgaris; assembly: GCF_964263255.1. NCBI lineage: Eukaryota > Metazoa > Chordata > Amphibia > Caudata > Salamandridae > Lissotriton > Lissotriton vulgaris. The sequence goes on from NW_028245339.1 coordinate 54,299, forward strand.
TGCAACTCTTTGAAAAATAAGTCACTTTTCAACATATAAACATTGCCTTGTATTCCTTATTAAAGAATCGCGGGTTGTAACGCAGTGGCACAACAGTCCCTGGTTTTTGGTGCGGTGAGCATTAAGGGCCTCAATTATGAAAGCCTTGCGCCACCGGTACGTCACTTTTTCCCATGTTAAAAGTGACGCAACGGCGGCGCAAGGCCTATAAATAAGGCTATAACAATTTAAGCCGATGACTAACACAGAATTGTCCATAGAATGCGGCACAGCGCCATCTACTGTCGCATGCACATAAATAAATATGCAAAATTTAGCATGTATAAAATATTATAGCCCCCTTGAAAACCCCGAAAGATAACTGCACATTTTGTTTCAAACCCCAGGATATCTTTACATTTTGGATGATTCATTAACAAAGTCTAAAACAGAGAACCTAAAAAATGGGGGCCAGCAATAACACTGATGAAAAGGACATACACTTACTTCTTTCCGAGGCGAGGAGATGCGGCAGGCAATTGTTGCCACGGTAGGTGGGCGAGGCGTGCTTTCTTTTTAAACTATCACCTGATGCGACGCACAGTGGCAGGTGAGGGCGGGGGGCTGCAGGTCAGCATGCAAGACACTGATTGTCTGCTCATGCCCTTTTCTCGGCTAATGCGGCCCCCCGAGGAATCACAACAGCAGTAATGGGCCAAGTCCATGACTGTTGTTGTTTTCCCTGGGGGACCACAAGGAGAGGTCTGGCCGGTCGCAAATGGCCCGCGGGCCGTACTTTGAGTAACGCCGGTCTAGAAGATATTTACTTCCCGAACATTGCTATAAATACACCTGGCAAATTTACTTTCTTCTTTCTGTCATAAAATTGGTATTAAACTTCTCAATTATACTTGGTTGGTAACTTGCATATGGCTTGTTTTATCAGATGGTACCACTTTACCTAAAGTGCAACTTTACCAGTTATGGCATTTTCTTTTACAAATTATTGGCTTCAGGTGATTTAGTCTGATTTGCTTAATTGAACTGAACCTGACTTTTTACATATCAGAATTTTCAGAATGCACTAATTTCTTAATCCTATTTCTGACCCCAGTACATTCCAAGGACTTTGTGAACAACAGCAAGCACATACCTTTAGAAATGTAAATAACTTCATGAAGTCTTTTGATATAATATTCTTTAGCATTGATCACTTCTTCAGAGAGATATCAACGTACAGAGCATTTGAGGAGTATGAGACAGCACCATAATGGGCCTCCCAAATCGTTGTGTGTTGGATCTTGGTATAATGGAGTGTCATTCTGTAAATGTCTTCTAAATTAACTTGAACAAATTCAGACATTCTTTTTGATGGCTCTTTGAGACAACCCAAAGCAGGAGGACAAGAACTAGGTGGATCAGCTCTAAGAAAACCAGGATATGAAACGCCAGATGTACCAAGGCTATCAGAAGTGCCAGGAACTACAGTACCAGGACTAGGAGGCCCAAGGAGGGGCTAGGGCAAAGTGATGAGGGACAGGTGGACCAGAAAAGAACAAGTCCAGGAGGAGCTGGCTGGCTGACCTAAAGACAGAGTTTATGATGAAAGCATGAAAGGACAAGAACAATAATGATGAGGATGGCAAGGATGGAGGGGATCAGGACTAAGTTGGTTAGGATTATGCTTAGGTGGAAATTCTGTTTCGCTCACGGAATTTGCAGAATTTGGGTAATTTTGCATTCCGCGAGAATGTGGAATTGACTAAAATTCTGCGTTCTGCGGCTTCGCGAAATTGTTTGCTTGTTCGCGTACTCAAAATGCGTGTTCGCAAGATATTTCCCCCCCGAGCAGGCAAACAGCAATTGCGAACAGAAAAAAAGAATCGCGTACAAGCAATTCCGCGTTTTTGTGGAATTTCCGTATGTTCGCGGAGATTTGTACCGTTTCGCGGAGATTTCCGTAACGCGATTACACAAATTCCACCCACCCCTAGTTAGGAGGACCAGGTCCAAGATAACCAAGCCCAGTATAACGCAAACTATAAGGACTAGGACCATGTGCTAATCCCATGAAGGACAAGGATCGTGAAAATTGATAATAGTAGGCCTAGGACTCAGAGGAGGAGTTCAAAGAGGACCAAGCTTATCAGGCCAGGTAACCAGGCAAACATGGTCAGAAGGATAAGTGCCTAAGGAAGGTGGACACAGAGGACCAGAGGGTCCAAGTCCAAGGGTCCCAGAAAGTTCAAGAAAAAGATGACCAGGTTCTGGTCTGGTATAGCAAGACCTTGACGACCAGTATGAAAAAGATAGCACAAGGTAGATCAGGATGAATTCACCCAGGAGGACTGGACAAAAGAGCTAGAAACAAGATGTCAACGTGGGTAAAGAAGAAGTCTACAACAGGAGGGGCATGACTAGTGTAGAATCATGTGGACAAGGAGCAGGAGGGCTACAGCCAAGGTTATCAAGACCAGATTGAAGATGATTAGGAAGATGAGAAACACGAGGAACATGAGGACCAGGCTAAGCAATGAATACCAGGGGAACTAAAGTTAGGAGGTCCAGGACAAGCGTAAGGAGGACTAGAGGGAGCAGGACCAAGAGAACCAGGAAGAGGGCTTTGATTGCCAGGGGGACCAAGACCTTGGAAAAGGGCCCATAGTACCAAGTGAAGCAGAACAAGCAGGACCTGGGGCAGCAGGACCAAAGAGAGGAAGATCAGAAGGACAAGGGTAGTAAAAGCCAGGAAGATAAAAAGATTAGACCTGGATGACATGGATGACCAGTACTGAAATGATCAGGCCCAGGAGGACACAAACAAAGGGAACAGGGATGAAGAGTGCCAATACCTAGAGAGCCGTGTCCAGTGGATACAGATTCAGAAGAGTCAAGAAGACAAGGAACAGGGCTAGGGTGGCCAGGTTTTTCCATAGTAGGAGGATGTGAAATAAGGCAGCCAGGCTTAAGAGAATCCAGTGCACAAGAGGTCATGTTGGCCAAGGGGGAAAGCAGGACCAGGAGCTGGGGTAAAATTGATTGAATAAACAGGTTGAGGAAGACCAGAAGGTCCAAGACAAGGGGCCCAGGGTCAAGAGGACCAAGAAGGAACAGTAACAGGAACGGCCAGGAGAGGTTAGGCCTTGAAGGAGCAGAATAGCCCATGAGGACTAGGCATACAAATTCCTTAACAAGGAGGACTAGGAGCAAGAGGATCATTTCCATTGGTTTCATGGCCACCCAGTTTACAGAGTAATTTGTTTCACAGAACATCCCAGGGGTTGGACGTTTTAGATACATTAATGGAGATACAAAAAGATTTCCCATAGCTTTAAATGCATGGCAGTGTTTAAATGTAATGAACAAACATAATTTGGGACTGTTGGTAAAAGGAAGTAACACTGTCAGTTAATCACTTATAATTAGTCTTTGGAAGAAGTGAAAACTTGTCTGTGTTTTCTCTCTCCAACCCAGTTTACCTGTGAATCTAGGAAATCTCCTTCCTCTATGAACCTTGCGCTTTGCAGCGAGAGTTCTTGACAATCTACAAGAGATAAGGGACAAGAGAAACCTAAGTACATTTAATGTTTACCTTCTTCATGCGTGCATGCAAATCAGAAATTTTAAACAAAGGAAGATATTTAATTATTTACACTGTACTGAATTAGTATTCTGTGGATCACAGACTCAGAGCTAACTAGAATGGAGACATAAAGGAAACCACGCAGCATGTGACAAGTTCAGAAACTATTTAATTTTAGTAAAGAAACAAATAAACAGGAAAGAACTAATATTTTAAAGGATTCTCATGCTCATTAACAGGTATGTTGAGTCTAGATTTAGAGAGACAATGTAAATGTTGAAACTGTAAATCAAAACCTGTAAAGGTCTTTTTTTTAATAAAAACTAAATATGTGTTCTTGTTGTTCAGGCAGCCGCTCACTGAAAGGCAGCTGACAGATTAGACTGAAGGGTGATACAAGAAAGCTTTCACGCAGTCAGTGGTAAGATATTTTCCTATTCTGACCCATTCCCCACTTCCCTTTGGTATTCATACAGAATGAGTGCTGTGTAGAATCACTTTATTAAGGATCAGGGGGTGTGGAAGGACACACATTGTGTGTCTCTCCTGCTGGGCCGGATATGACAGGTTAGTTACCCCCTGTCCTTTAATTGTGGTATTTGACAGATTGCCTAGCCCACGTTGAACTTCCCGGCCTGAGAAAACCAACTGAGTTTTACCTACTATTTTGGAAATCTTCACCAGTTTGCAACAATAAGCACAAACCTCTAGGACTGAAAGTCAGGATCTATGGAAGGAGTTAGGGACAGTTCTGGGAGAAGAAGTAGGCTTTTCCTGGTAGAGTAAAACTGAGAGAGGTAGTGGGATAGCTGGAGTAATTCTCAAACGTTTGACTCTGCCTCCTTCCTTGATAGATTCTGGTACATCATATAATCACACAACTACTTCTTCTCCATCAAGGGGTGGAATTCAGGGTGCAACATCTCAATCAGCTTTTCCCTCTCCTGCACGGCCTACCACCAGTAGTATTCACGTTTTTCAACCACCTGCAGTTCCATTAGACCACCCAAATGTTTCTATGGGGATCAAAAGAAATTTGGGATTTTTATAAATAAATGTAAGCTTTACTTTTTGTTTAAACCAACGGCATTCCCTGATTAACAGACCAAGATGGTTTTTGTGTTATACAACCTGGGTGGAAATGCAGCTAGTTTTACTAAAGTTGAAAGAGATGACCCATTGTATATACTTTTACTAACTTCTGGGAACAAATTAAAATACTGTTTGTCAGGAAACCCCATATTATCTCCTTATAATGAGAGCTTATCACACTAATGCAAGGGTCGCTAGATCTTTTAACCTACATTTCAACCTTTAACACATTGATGGTGGGAGTGAACTGAAAAATGTGAAAGATGTGTTGCCTCAAGTTGTGAATCTTCCAGATAATTGTGAGGAGTTGATAGAGTTAGCTGTACAACTTGATCACAGACTATTAGTACAAAAGGAGATAGGCCTCGACCAGACTCTAAGGTGAATGTGATACAACCAATCAAACCTGTAATATATAAATGAAACAAAATCTCAAATGGTGTAGAGCCATTGCAAATTAATGGAATTTGGGGTGCTTTGACATAAGAAGAGTGAGAAAAGAGGTGAAGACTAAACTTGAGTATGTATAAAGGATTGTAATGCAAGAGCCAAAGTAACTAAAGTTAAAATCAGAAGTGGTGCTAACTGTTTACAGTAGCAATGAGGTTTCAGAAAACTGGTTCTCTAAAATTAAGATTGAGCTCCCTTATTCCAGAGAGACCATTACCTCTGTGGTGTTGGCCAATTCCCACAAAGTTTGGTAGCTAATTTGAACATTAGTATCCAAGTTCAGTTATCAAATGTTCAGGAACTAGAGATTACTGTTTTGTTAGATTCTGGGACCACTGGGAATTTTATTGATCTGAAATTTGTCAGAGAGTTGCAAATTCCTAGGATTAGGAATATATACAGGAGCCAGAAAAAACAGTGAACGGAAAAGATTTGACATCGGGACCAGTTCACTACCATGCATGCCCAGGAATTAAAAGAAATGGTGAGGATAATTTTTAACACATTAGATTTGATCTGAATGTTGTACCACCATTTAGGCTTATATTGGGAATGCCTTGGCTAACAGTCCATGAGACCCCAATTCAGTGGGCAGCACAGTCAATATTAATATCATTTTTGTAAGAAACATTGTGTAAAGAGTTAGTACTTCAAGATCCAAATCAAGAGAACCCAGTCAAATACCTAACTTATGGAATTGCTGAATCTCAAATTTGTTGCATTACTATTCTTCCGGAAAGGTATAAAGATTATCAGGAAGTGTTTGCTAAACAAAAAGCCAATCAGTTGCCTCCACATTGAGATTATGATTGCCGTTTAGATCTTGTCCCTGGGGTAGCAATTCCGTTGAGCAGTACCTATGCTCTAACTGAGCCAGAGACCCAACATTTGCGAGAGTACGTAGATGAGAACCTAGCACCAGAGTTTTTTCGACCTTCTCTGTTTCCAGTGTCCTCTCCTATTTTCTTTTTGCCCTAGAAGGGAGGGAAGTGATGTACGTGTATAGACTATTGAGCAATCAATCTTGTAACAGTGAAAAAGAGTTATCCTTGCCCTTTAATACTGGTGCTGGATCAGTTGAAAGAGTGATCCCCAAGTTGGATCCGCAGAGCGATTTCCATCTTGTTAGAGTGCAACAGGGAAATGAATGGTATCAGGTCATGCCCTTGGGACTCTGTAATGCCCCACCAGCCTTCCAAGATTTCATTTGACAATGTATTACAAGGATACTTAGGTGTGTTTTATATCATGTATATTGAAAACTTTAATATACTGATGTACATTTAGAAACATATTGGTCATGTAAAGGCTGTCCTGAGTTGATTGAGGGAATATTGACTGTTCGCAAAACTTGAAAAGTGTCAATTTCATGTGTCAGAAACCAAGATATATGGGTCTATAATAAATCCTGAAGACAGAAGAATGGATAGGAAAAAGGTGTCTGCTATAAATCACTTGAAGTCCCCCTTAAAAGTAAAAGTAAAAGCTCTTCAAAATGTCTAGAATTTGACAATTTTTAAAGGTGTTTCATTAGAAACTTTTCAGCCTTTGTTCAATCCTTCACTCGCCTCTTGGGAAAACAAGCTACACTTTCATGGACAGGAGAATCAGTACAACTATTTAAAACACTGGAGCAACAATTTAATCAAGTCCTTATCTTGAGGCATCTGGATGTTAACCTCCCATCCATCATTTAAGCAGACGCTTCATTTAACATAATTGGAGGGGTTCTGTCACAGAGTCACCCGAATACCAGTAAGATGCATCCAGTGGCCTATTATTCTCAAAAAATTTACCCCAATTGAATTTAACTATAGTATTACAGATAAAGAGTTGATGGCAATAAAACAGACATTCAAAGAATGGAGCCATTATCTGATGGTGGCTAGATATACCATTGAAATTTATTCCAACAACAGTAAGATGCAATTTTTTAAATCAGCCAGGGCCCTTACTCCTCGCCAGATTCGATGGTCCTTATTTGTTTCAGATTTCAACTTTGTCTTAAGAGACGATCCAGACACTCAGAATGGTACGGTAAATGCCCTTTCAAGGTCTAATTTCACTTCAGTAGAAAACAAACTAGAACCAATTTAAGAACCACAATTAACTCTCCGAAAGCCAGAAATGGTTTGTAATACACTTGTGACCTTTTAAGCAAACTAAAAGAGTGCACATTGAATATTGATAAGGAGACATGGTGAAAAGCAGAATTGATCAGGGAAGAGAGAGATGGGCTAATATATCATCAAGGTAATATCTTTGTTCCAAAATATGATTTGCAAAGTCACATTTTAACCTGGCTACTTGATTCAGATATGGGGGGGTCATACAGTAATCCAGAAATTGATAGCTACTGCTCAACAATATTTGAGTGGCCCATATCGCAACTTGTGCAGTTTGCACCCAAGGTAAGGCAAAGCAAGAAAAAAACAGCAGGATTGCTATGCCCCATTCTCAATCCACTTAGCCCTTGGCCTACAATCTCCATGGATTTTATTGTATAAATGTTGCGTTGTGAAGGAAATACATTCAGCTAGTAGTGGTGGATCATCTAACCAAGATGGGGCATTTCATAGCTTTGACTAAATGACTTACTACTATTGAATTAGCACACATTTTCACCCAAAATATTATCCGATTACATGGCATTTCTAGTGTGATCATAACTGATCATGGCACTCAAGTCATTTCACATTTTTGCAAAAGTAAGGTTCAGTGGTGAAAATAGGTGCTCGCTTATCTACTAGCTTTCGCTCAGAAAATAATCGTAAAACAGACCACATAAATCAGATGTTAGAACAGTGTTAGAGCAAACATTTATGGATGGCTGAGTTTATTTATACAGTTTTATTTATAGTTTTATTCAGAACACACTACATTGAGCTATTCCCCTATCTATAGCACAAATTAATATCATCTCAGGATTCTTCCATTTGAATGGCCAGCAACCTCAAATCACCCCTCAGTGCATGAGCATCATATGAAACTACAGTCCATTTTAAAATCCGCTAAAGTACATCTTGAGTAAGCACAATGCAGGAGTAATCTATATTCTGATAAAAAGCATTCCACAGAACCTCAGCATCAAATTGGTAACATAATTTGGTTATCTACCAATCATTTGATATTAAAAGTCAATAGAAAACTAAACCCAAAATTCATAGGGCCAGACTCTATCACGAAGATATTAAATCCAGTGGCTGTTCAATTGGAACAGCCCTCAACACTCAAAGTACATCCAGTATTCGAAGTTTCATGACTCAAACCCTGCCATTAGGGAATGCATCTAGAATCGACCCCAGCTCCTATTGAAGTAGATGGGTAAGAAGAAAAGGAAATCAAATGTATACTTGATTTTAAGAAGATAAAGGTAAGATTTATTACAGAATTGACTGGACAGGGTTCATTCCCAAGGAAAGGTCTTGGGTACCAGCTAGTCATCTCCAAGCACCACAATTACAAAGCAATTTCCACAGGCAGAATTCTGTCAAGCCAGGTCACCTGCAGAGATGGTGGTCATTAAGGAGGAACTGTCTTGGCCACCCAGTGTCAAGATTCAGTGTTTCACAGAACATCCCAGGGGGTTGGTATTTTTGGGTATGTTCGTGGAGATGCAAAAAAAAGTTCCTAATGCTTTGAGGCAGGGGGGAGTCACAAGGGTGAAAATGTAATAGAACTGTAACAAACAAACATAATTTAAGACTGTTGTTGAAAGGAAACAAGGTTGACAACTAATTGCTTATAAATAGACTTTGAAAGCACATTGAAATCCATATGGAACAATCCACAGGTTCTCAAACAAGCCAGATGGTTCTGGACCAAGCCAGTAAATAGACATTGGCCATACATGGCAATCCATCTGGAACAAGCCAGAAGGTTCTGAAAGCAGCCATGTGATAGTGGCAGCCATCTTTGATTTCAGGAGAGTATAAATATGACTCCTTTGTAAGACACCTTGTGCTAGGCAAGAGAAGACATCCCCCGCGTTTTCTCCCACTGACCCAACCTATGTTATGATATGTTATGTTATTTTATTTTCATATAGTGCAAATTACCACTGGTCTCGAAGCGCTTAAAGAGAGTGAGCAGGGCATTGCAAGATTGGCGGACAGAGGAATAAACAGGTGTCAGTGTTTCTCTGAACAGGTGGGTTTTTAACGATTTTCTAAAGGGGAGCAGGGCTGATTCCTTGCGCAGAGGCTCTGGTAGATCGTTCCAGATCTGTGGCAGAAGGACCGAGAATGCTCTGCCCCCGTTGGTCTTAAGGTTGTATCTAGAGGAGGCTAGTCTACAGGCCTCTGAGGAACGCAGAGCCCGTCGCGCCACATACTTCTGTACTCTGTCTTTTATATATTTGGGTGCATCTTCATATAGGGCCTTATGAGCTATACACAAGCTCTTAAAGTGCACCCGCTGATCAATAGGCAGCCAGTGCAGTTTATGCAGCAAGGGGGTGTCTCTCGTATGCCTGGGGAGGTTAAAAATTAACCTTGCTGAATCATTTTGTACCACCTGCAGCCTCCTCAGTAGCCGCTGTGGGATGCCTAAATAGAGGGCATTCCCATAGTCTAGCCGGGAGATGACCGTAGCTGAAACAATTGATTGTAGGACCGCAGTGGAGAGGAGTGGAACAAGTTTCCGTAGTTGCCTAAGTAGGCCCATACAGATACCCACCACTGCCGATACCTGGCTAGACATTGACAGATCAGAATCGATCTTCAAGCATCCTCGGGGCCGGCGGTGGCTTCCGCCGGCCCCGAGGATGCGGAAAAACCGCAATCCTAATGACCCCCTAGTTCCGAGGGCCAGAACAATACACACCAGGGGCTGTTTTGGGCTGGAACAATAAGCATATCGGTTTTGTCCGGATTGATTGTTAGTGAGTTGGTTGCCATCCAGTTGACAGTGAACCTGATGAGATTTCTCACTGATTCTTGTACCTGGCTGGTATGCTCAAAATGGACCAGAAGTTGGGTATCATCAGCATAGTTAAAAACCTGACAGTCCCTTCCTGTGAGCGCCTCCACCAAGGGCTGCATGTAGATGTTAAAAAGGAGTGGACACAAAGCAGAGTCCTGGGGGACTCCACAGGTCAGGGAACCCAAAGTTGACATCTGGTCACCCATTTGAAATCTTTGGGTACGGGTGGTCAAGAAGGATCTAAGCCACTGAAGTGCTTGCCCCTTTATGCCCAGGTTTGACAACCGGCGCAGCAAGATGTCATAGCTGACTGTGTGAAATGCTGCTGACAGGTCTAATAGAATCAGAGCACTCGGATGTTTATCATCGGCTCGGACTCTAAGTTCGTCCAGCACCGACACCATCACCAGCTCAGTGCTATGATGTGCTCTGAAACTCCCTTGTCGGGAGTGGAGCAGATGATGATCATCTAAATATTTTGCAAGGGATTTCAGGACATGCTGTTCCAGTATTTTGCCCAAAAAAGGGAGCTGTGAGATGGGTCTATAGTTTTTTAAGGCTGACGCATCTGCCCCTGGCTTTTTTAAAAGAGGAGTGACCCTTGCTTCCTTAAACATTGCTGGTAAATAGCCTAGCGCTAGAGACTCGTTAAGTAGTTCCAGGGCCTGCTTTTCCACTCCCGGCAGGGCCACTTGAAAGAGGCTCGGCGGGCAGGGGTCCATTCGCGAGTCAGACTTAGTCTGTTTGGCCACTATGGTTAGAGATATCTGGTGAAGTTTTGGAAAGCTATCCAACTGGCTACTCCGGCATGTAGGTGCGAGCTGGTCCAGGAGGCTAGGGTCTACGGGATTCGCAATGATTTCTGAGAGAATGTCCCTTTTGAAGAAAGAACTCCTGGAAGTTATCACAGGACGGCAGGTCTCCCATGGTGTTTGTATCCCCTTTTTGGCTCAGTTCCTTCAGTATTGCGAAGATCTCCTTTTGTTTGTTTCCCGCCGAGCTAATCTTGGTTTCATTGAAGGTAGCCTTCTTACGTAGAATCTCTGATTTATATGTCCCAAGGAGAGTTTTATTTGATATTAGGTCTAAAGGATCATACCTAAGTCTCCACCTCCTCTCAGCTTGGCGAAGGATTTGTTTTTTTCCCTTAAGGACTCATCGTGCCAAGGGGCTCCTTTCCCTTTGTCCCTAACCCTTTCTTTCCGTTCAGGCGCCAAGACATCAAAGGCCTGACCTAGACGGGAGAACAGGGCTGCGCAATTATGATCCAGGTTATACTCACTAAACTGAGGAACGGGGATAGAGTGGAGTAAGGCGATTAACATGTGCCCTTTAATATGGGTAGGTCTGTTTACTAATTGCACCATTTCCATAGAGTTCATATCTGACTCAAATACAGATTCCACAGGTTCTCTATGCAACCTGTCCCAGTGGTAGTTAAAATTCCCTACCACCAGGAGGTGTTTGTACCTGGAGCATAGATCGGACAAGAGTTCCAGAAAACTCTCATTAAAGTCAGGTGTGGGTCTGGGGGGACGAAATGCTACTAACAGTTTAAAACAGGATGACTCCAGGAAGATTTTTATTGCAAGGATGTCAGCACTGTCACAGTTATCCATCAGTAATTTAGTAACGGTGAGGCTCTTTTTAAACAGAACCACAACACCCCCTCCCCTGTAATCTCCTGGTCTATTATACCAAACCGCGTCGTAGTCAGCAGGCAGGGCTGCCACCATGTCAGGGGTAGAGGTGTCCCCCAGCCACGTCTCCGTAAGTGCCAAGACATCAATGGTGCCCTCTTGTAAAAGGGAGAACACTTTGAGGTGGTGTTTCTGTAAGGAGCGCGTATTAAGAACCGCTACCTTCAGACCGTTTCCTATGGGGGCACGGGGTTGTCCTGGGGTCCTCTGGGCCCTCTTCCTCTCTCCCTTCAAGTGACTATCCACCAGCAGGGATGCCGCTTGCAGTTTTGAACGGACAATATCCTCAAGCCCACAGCTCTCTGTCTTAAGTGCCCATAAATTCTCAGGTGCACACCTCAATGCCCGCAGGGGGTCTGGCCCCTGGTCCCGGCCGGTTGCGGACGGGCGCAGACGGGCTTCCCTTAGGTGCGCCCGTGGCGAGCCCGCAGCACCCGCGGCACGCATTCGCTGTGCATCCGGTGCATGTGAGGCTAAGTACCTTCCTTCCGGCGGACGACTAGACCGCGTCCTGCCGGAAGTAGGGATAGTGTGAAAAATGGTGGCAACCGCCCTCCGCACAAATGGCACAGCAGCCACGGCGGACCGGGGTCTGTCCCGACTGAAGAACAGAACAGCGGGTATGTAACGAATTGCCCCCAATTACAGAACAGTTTAAAAATGCCTCAGGTTAAAATATACACAATTTTTTAAAAGAGTGAGATCGCTCCAGAATTGCGGCACCAGCAGGGCTACTCACAGTCCCAACCTGCACCTCCAGGAAATCTTCTTCCTCTTTGAACCTTACACTTCCTGGAGAGAGTTCTCGATGACTGTTGAGAGACAAAAGAGACAAGAGAAAGGTAAGTACATTTACTGTTTACCTCCGGCATTCTTGCATGCAAGTCAGAAATTTGAGACAAGGGAATTATGATTGAGCATCAGTAAAAGAACTTGGTGGACAAAATGCAAGATGCTTGATTATTTACAAGGTAGGTAATTATTATTAGGTGAACTGCGCAATCTGCACTAACCAGAGGGAGACATTAAGGAAACCACACAGCCTATGTTCAATCCAGAGGCTAGTTTATTGCTAGTGAAGAAAAAAATTTAATGGACAAAATATTTTAAAGGCTTCTCTTGCGAATTAGCAGGTACATTAAGTGTAGATTGAGGGAGACAATGTACACAAAATATTTTGTTCTTCTGCACAGACCAGTCTGGAGGGTGATACAAGGAAGCTGTCATGGAGTTAGCAGTTGGCTATTTTCTTATTTTTGCTCATTCCACTATTCCTCTTGGTGTAACTCCAGAATGAGTGTTGTATTTAACTCCATTGGTTGAGCATGAGGGGTGTGGAAGGACAAACATCGTGCATCGCTTCTGCCGGACCGGTTATCATAGGTTACCCATTCTCTGTTCAGTAATTGTGGGATTCTACAATTGCCCACAAAATAATAGACAAGGACAGTGAGGACCAGGAATGGGGGGGGCCAAAGCAATGTAGACCAGGACTACAGTAAGAAAGACTAGGCGTTCAGGACTTTGAGTATCAGGAGAAGATGTCCAAACAGCCAGAGCTAAAAAAAAAAGTGGGGACAACTAGGAACCCCAATGGGACCACAGCCAAGGGGCCCAGGAATATCAAGACCCAAAGGCCCACGATGATCAAGATTTGGCATACCAGGCCAAGAAAAATAAGGGTGCTGAGGAAAATGAGTACCAGTATAAGGGGGGGCCAGAACTCGGATGGTAAGAGCCAGGAGGACCAAGCTGGGTTGCTAGGACCACAATGGAAAAGAGAAGGAAAGGGATGACCAGCAGGGAGGATCAGGACTGATAGAAGGAGAGGAGGAGTTAGCCTAGAACCAGGAAAATAAGGAGCAAGAGGACATGGAGGACCAGAGTCAGAGTATCATGACCAAATGGAGGAGGACCGTGAGTACTGTGGAAAACAGGAGTAGGTGAACTAGAGACAATAGGAAATGTAACCAGAATGAGGAGGATAATGTGAACTTGGAGGATTAGGGAAAGGAACAGGGTCAGTAAGACTAGAAAAGCATAACCAAAGGGAGCAGTTCCTGGAGTATGAAATAGAGCAGGAGGGCCATCAATCAATCAATAAATCAATCAGCATTTGGGATACAGAAGCAATGTCACTCCAAGGAGTATATGGGCACTGTGGATGTGACGTCTCATTTGAAGAGCCAGATCAGAAACAGGAAGAAAGAGGAAAAATAAAGGTCAAAAACTACCGGAAAGGAGAAAAATTAACATCAGAAACAACCAGTAAGAGGAAAAATAATGAACAGAAACTAGCAGAAAGAAGACAGATAAAGGTCAGAAACAAGCAGACAGAGGCAAAATAAAGGTCAGAATGAGCAGAGAGAGGCAAATATAGAGGAAAGATGTGGACAGAAAAAGACAGAAAAACAAGCAGAGAGCAAGCAGAAAGAAGGCAGAAAACAAGCAGGAAATGAGCAGAGGAGGCACAACCTAAGGCAGTAAAAGGTAGGGGACTGCAGACAAGCTTGACATGAGAACTGTTGCAGAACTAGCTGGCATGGGGACCTGCTCCATGACTTAGGCTATAACGACCAGGGTGAGAAGGTTAAGGAGAACAAAAGCAATCACAACAGTGAGGACTAAGGGGACAGAATGTCAGGATCATGTCCCTATCACCCAAGTCTTGCTTCATTGACCTGATCAGCCATACTCAGTGACATGTGAGCACATGTAACATACGTACAATACATGCCTTTCTTTGATTGCAGATGCGGGAAATTGGTTATATAAATATATGCGCAGCCATCACTCAACCCAGAGCTCATGTGCGATTGTTTGTCAATGTGCAATATGTATTTGTAGCTACATTCACTATTGTGCCCAATATCACTGTTGTGAGCACTCTGTATGTGTTCATTTTAATTTTACATTGTTTCATTTTGTTTACCATGTGCCTAAAAGTAATATGCCTGCATTATGCCCAGGAGAATTGAAATTCCATGTGTAGACAAGACCGCACTGAAATGCCACATGTAAACAAAACTGAAGCGTAATGCCACATGTAGACTAGACCAACTGAAGGGTTGCATGAGGTACACATGCAGAACCCTCCTGCTGATATCTTGGGTGTGGTCTGTGGTTGTCTATTTAACGGCACCCTAATCAAGAGGCACCCAAATCCTTGGTAGATCCTGGCATAAAATTCAACCGGCTGAACTGAAAGCCATCCTTACAACCACATTTTGGCAATCAGCCGATAACTTGGAGCAAAGTGTTGAAAACGTTTCACTCTGGTTACATTCGGCTTTTGACATCCTAGCCCTGGTTACACTTAAAACCACAACAAATAAAGTCTGCCAGCCATGGTACAATGAGACCTTTAAGACATCAAGACAGGTCTGCCATAGGCAAGAACAGAAATGGAGGAAAAACTATGAGTTTAATGAAAGAACTATTTACCAAACTAAACTAACTGAACAAAGAAAATTATTTTAGCTGCTAAAACTTCCTATTACTCTGAGCAGATAAAATTAGCATCTGACGCAAATAAAACTCTCATTAAAAAATGAGTAGTACCAGGTAATTCCAATCCAGCAGTAACCAATTAAAATATTTGTGATGCCCTGGAGGACTTTTTTCAAGAGAAAGTAGTAAATATCTTTAACAAATTCTCTGCAGGTTGGACACCCCAACAACCAGAGGGGCAAATCTTGAAATTGGCAACAGGTCAAGCTAGATTCTCAACTTTCAAGGTACACTCTGAAGAACAACTTATGAATCTAATTTCATTAATCAAAACTGGTTCTCTGCAAGACCCTTGTCCTTCAAAAATAATGCATATGATTCCAGGCACAACATCTTGGTCACATTTTCCATATAATGTTCGCGGTGGGTGTTTTCCCTGCACATCGGAAATCTGCCTCTGTCCTGCCTCTTCTAAAAAGGACAATGTTAATGCTCCGGATTTTGATAATGATTGCCCTATTTCAAGACTTCCCTATGCCAAAAAGCTGGTAGAGAAAGTAATGAAAAAACAGCTATCTGAGTATATGGAAGAAAACTGTCCACTGGCTGACACCCAATATGGGTTCAGGAAAAACCATAGTACATAATCTGCCTTGGTGGTAGCTACTGAAGAAATCAGTAAAACCTTTGAATGGGGGGGGCTGCGGCTCTGATTCAGTTGGACCTCTCTGTTCTGTTTGATACGGTCAACCACAACATTTTGGTTGATCGTATACGAAGTATGAAGATAGAGTATATAGCACTTGGTCTCCTCCAATCCTTTCTAGCTAAAAGGCAACATTGTGTGTCATTTGGCAAATTTATGTCCAGGTCTTTCTCCCTTCCCTGCAGAGTCCCTCAGGGCTTGGCACTGAGTCTGCAATTATTCAATCTTTATGTCACTCCATTGATTTCATTTATCAAAAAATGTGTTTTCTCTTTAGCATCATACACAGATGACACTGAAATTGTACTGTCACTAGCGAAACATGAGAAGAATTCAGGCCTTGCATTTAGAACTTGCATGGACAATGTAATTAATTGGATGGACAACAGTTGTCTTTAGCTGAATGCTGCTAAAACTGAGATCATCATCTTTGGCATGAACCCCTCATTCTGGACGCTGGAATGGTGGCATCCTGAGTTGGGCCTTCTCCCAGTACCAGCAAATAAAGTTAAAAAAGTCCAATTTTTTTGCTAGACAAAAAACTGAAGCTTAAATACCAATTAAATAAAGTGTATCTGCCTCATTTTGTTCTCTGAGGCTTGTAAAAACAATTAAAATCTTTCTGCAATCATAGCTTTTGAAGACGGTAATCATCACACTGGTACTTTCAAGGCTTGATTACTGCAATATCCTATATCTTAATCTTGCATTAGGATCTCTGAATAAGCATTAGAATGTGCACAATTTATTTTTAAAATCCCTAAATATGAATCAGTTAGAGGAGCCATCAGGAAACTCAATTGGCTGCGAGTCAAACAAAGTGTTAGGTTCAAGGCACTTTGCCTGGCCTACAAATCACTGCAGAGTCAGGGTCAGTCCAGTTCAACGATAAGCTCAAATGGTAAACCCCAAGGGGGACGCTTCATTCAGGTTCAGCTATGGACCTTGTAGTCCCTCCTTCAGGTGGACAACCTCGGGTGGGAAGAGTTTTTTCAGGACCACAGCCTTGCTCTGGAATAATCTACCTTTCGAACTAAAAGCTGCTCCCTCGCTACATACTTATAGAAAGGCCTTAAAAACTTGACTCTACTGTCATGACTAGGAGATATTAGAGTATCTGCAAGGGCAATCATTTCTGAAGCTATACCCGTCTCCATAGCACCAAGACGTCCTCGGGAAGGCATTTGCGCTTTATAAATCACTCTCATACTCGTATTCACTTTACCTCAAGACTCTTGAGCAACCACAGTAGTTTCCCTCCAGCAGTAACAAAGCCGGTCCTGTCCCTGCCCACTTCACAACGACCATTGTGCCTGAAAGCACCTCATCCCACAATGGACCAAACGGTGTTAAGAACTCAAACTTGTGCTTACCATGCGACTATCTGCTTCTGGACTGCATTATTGCATCTCCATGTCCCTGCTCGCATATATTAGGTATCCTGTAATTGCTACTATTGTCTGCGCATCGGAGACTGTGTTGGGGGAAAGTATAATTTACTTTCTATATTCCTATCGGATCACATCGCACGTATCCTGTTAATTGCTACTATATTTTTGGCATCAGGGACTGTCTTGGGGGAAAAGTTAATTTACTTTTTATATTCCCATCACATCATCTTACCTCCCTCTGATCCGATGCAGCACTGTTTAAATAGGAGCTGATTGAGCAGAGAGGGAGTGGTTACTAGTGGATCTTTCTCCACTTCCTGCCTGTACCAGCCATTTTGTAGGTCAGTGCTCCAGTTATTTCTTCTCTGACTACTACTTAATGAGCAGGTCGGTGCCAATGCCAACCCGTGGGCAAGGCATGCCTCTGAAGTGCTGAAGGCATTCCTTTATGCAAGCCCCTCTGCACCCGTCTGCACCAAACTGGGGCTAAGGGCCAAGAACCATGGCGCTTTCCTATTTGACCGGTTGATATATTCATCTACTCCACTTTTAGCCTTGAGACCTGTCTACCCAAGTGGCCACATGTTAAACTTACAGATGTACCCTCTAATCAACAACTGCTGTGACTTCACTGTCCAATCTTTGGACAGTTGTTCTAATGCTGTGTCAGTGTAGCTCCACACTATCACTGTTAGGGGAAGAAGATGCTAATGTTTTTAATTATTTTAGGATAAATTGTCATTCCCTGTGTAGACACCCCTTTCAACTTTTATAGGATAACTAACCAGATGCTTTATTCTTGATGGAGACAGGACTCCATGATGGGTCAGCACCATATATGATTGCGGCACTCCATCCCATTTACGCTTTAGTAAAGAAAGATATACAGGACAAGATAGGTGGGGGGATTGCAATTGTGTTTAAAAAAAGAATATAAATGTAAAATTGAAGACCTGCCACTTCCTGCTGGTGAGGCCTTATTCTTTCTGCTTTCGCTTACACATAAATTCACGCTGTTGGGAGCCCTGATTTATCGTCCTGGACTCTCATCTCTGGCATACCTCAGGATTCGGTGTTAAGCTCCATGTTGTTTAATATCTATGTTCAACCTTTAGCTGATACAGTGGAGAGCTGTGGCCTAACCCTGATTTCCAATTCAGAGGACACCCAGGTCGTCTTTTTTTGTCATCTGCATGGGACCATGGACCCTCCGCTCTTAACCAGGGCTTAAACCGAATCTCCCTATGGATGAACAACAACCTACTTAAGCTCAGTGGGCATAAGGAGGTCCTGGGTAAGAATCCTTCTCTTTGGGTCCACAGAATTGGCCAGTATCTTTAGGGGCCCTTCCCAACCCTTTACCGAAAGTCAAAACCTTGGCTTTTTTTACTTGATGATAGTTTATCTATGAATCCTCAGGTAGCCAAGGTTACCTTCTGTTGCTTTGGGGTGCTCACATGGGTGAGAAAGATTATCTGGATGCTCCCTCTGCCAGCTCAAAGAACTTTGATTCAAGCCCATGTTGTTTTTTTTTTTTTAACTAAGCCAGTAAACCATTACAAAGAAAAAGACAAGGCAAGAAAAGAAACATATGGTATCTGCAACACGTCAGGAAATGAAGACAAACAAAACCAAAATGCAGTATGGGCAAGATGTACATAAAGCTCTATATAACATCATAAAACAAATTACTACTGAATACACTATTATACCCTAAATATATCTCAACCTGCCCAACATCCTCTGCATTATTTACATCCGGATTTAACCTACACCTACTCACTATCCGGCACTCTTCCCATAAGGCTATAGAAACAGCTGATTAAGGATTAGGGAAAGAGGATACAATATTTCCCAGCCGAACAGGGATTAACTAAGATCTTATGTTACCGGTGACATAAATTCCGTTAGAGCCCCCCAAACCTCCCCACTGAGTCTATACTTCTGGGGGCTTTTAATAGCATAAAACTACTCTCAAGTTTACAGATAGCAAACAGCCTACCTCTCCTCATCTCAAATGTAGGTGGTTCTTTCTGGCGCCACAATGAAGCTATACATAGCCTTGCCACTGCGACTTCAATATATATTAAGTATCTATATATATACATTCCATGTGTGGGCGTTTCATCCTCAATAACCCCCAGCAACATTACTAAGGGGTTATCTCAATATGTGCCCCTGTAACTATCTATCAATGATTTAAAATCTGGACATGTAGCAAACATGTGAACTATATCTGCCTTCCCCCCCCCCACATCGAGTGTCCTCATTTACACTAACCCATCGTGCAATTTTAGCCGGTTTATAGTATAAATTGAACATGGTTTTGTATTGCTAAGTTTTCAGATTTGATGGTATTAGAAGTTTTTAGGCTAAGTAGATAGATTATTGTAAAATGTTCCCTTCTGCCGACACTCTCATATTCCATTTATCATTCTGTGCCTCAACATCATCTTTTTGTAAATCAATAAGTGCCTGATATATATTTCCAATTTTACCCCGAGCCATCACAATTTCTAGAAGATTACTTTTCTCAGCTAAACATAAGATGTCCCTCCTTCTGCACAAAAAGTCCCTGATCTGCAGGTATTTGAAAAAATTTGATTTAGGATGATCATATTTAGTCATCAATGAAGCATATGTCTTAACACCATTACTGTCTACCAACAAGCCCATAGTTGTAATACATTTGCTTCTCCATCTGTTCATGATACCATCTAAGAAAATAGGTGAAGGTAATGCTGCTGCATCCGTGGGTGTGTAGTAGTTTATCTTATCGATATTTAGCTGTCTCTTTATTTGGCGCCAGACCTTATAAGCAGCTTGGAGCACCTTGAAGCGAGTCTTCTTATAATAGCTTGGCTTAAGAATTTAAAAAAAAAGGTTCTTTCTGTCCTTGCTCCTAATAATAGCTGATATATATATGAGGCACATCCCCTAGGCTTTCGCCATTAGTTCCAACCAGTAAAATTCCAATATGCTGTAATAAGCATGCCCAATAATACAATTGAAAGTTTGGTACTGCCCATCCACATCTATCCCGAGGCAGGGTCATAAATTGCAATGCTCGCCGGGGCCTCCCCTGTGCCCATTGAAAACTACTGCAGATAGATTTTAATCTCTGCATTTGTTTCCTAGTAATCTCAAGTGGTACTGCCCTAAAAAAATAAAGGACCTTTGGAAGCACATTCATTTTGAGAACTTTGCATCTTCCAAGCAGTGACAAGTGTAGATTTTCCATCCTATCCAAATCTCTTTTAATCTTGCTAAGAAGAGTTTCCCAATTAGTTTTACCCATCATATCTAGACAGGCATTCAAGCATATTCCCAAATATAAGGCCTCCTTTAAGACTCTCTGGTCCCTAAATTGTGTTTGTACACTACGGATTACCTGCGTCTTGGCTAGATTTAATTTATAGCCTGCGCTCCTCCCAAATGTTGCTGCCAATTGTTCAGTCTGCTCCAGTGTAATAGCAGGGTCCGGTGAAACTAATGCGATATCATCTGCATAAGCAAATATATCAACCCTCTCCAATCTAGGGTCTAATAGTTGTTCGTTTAATCTATGCTCTAGCAAGTTTAGGAACGGGTTGATATTTATCACAAATAACAGGGGGGAGCAGGGACATCCTTGGCGGGTGCCTCTTGATATAGTTAATGGATTTGATTCTAACCCTAGTGTACATATTTGTGCCTTTGGGGATCTGTACATATTCTTAATTGCCTGAATAAACCCTGCACCAACACAGTGCCACCTAAGTGTAGCCCATAAAAATTCCCATGAGACATGTTCAAACGCCTTTTCCGCGTCCAATAATATCACCCCATATGGTAACTTGGTGTATAGGCAATATCTAGCAATGTTGTTACTCTGCTGATATGGTTGACCGTGTCTCTACCTGGTATAAACCTGTGTTGGTGAACTAAAACCAAGGCCTTGATAACCTGCAATAGAGGTGTCGCTAAAATGTTTGCGTAGATTTTGCAATCGCAGTTTATTAGAGATATTGGTGTTAATGACACTTGAAGTGTAGGAGGTTTTTCTTTTTTTAAAACACAATAATACTTGCTTCATCCCAGGATGATGGAGTAACCCCTTCTTGTGCCTCCTGACACACCACAAGCATATCTGCCTGATTTTCTGTTAGTAATAGCTTGTATATTTCTGGTGGCAGTCTATCAGGCCCTGCAGCTTTTCTCATAGCCAGTGAGCCCACAACATCTATCAGCTCCTGCATTACTATTGGCTCCTCTAATGTGCTCTTACCTTATTCATCCAGGATTATCCTGTAAGGGTCCTTATATGACTCCTCTTGACCATTTATAATATGATCTTCCTCGGAATACAACTTCTCATAGAATGTTCTAAACACCTCTAGGATACCCTCTGATGTTTCTATTGTGTTTCCTGTCAAATCCTCAATTGCCACTATAGGGTTTTTGACCTCCTTGCATCTGATCTTTTTCGCTAGGCATCTGCCTGTTGTTTCCCCAAATTCATAACAGTCTTTCCTAAAAAGATGGTATTTTTTGGTAATATCTTTAGCCCATTCCTCATTAATCTTAGACTTGCCCCAAGCCACCTCTGTTTGTGCCTGTGCAATGTCTGCCTTATCATGCACTGCCTCAATTATTCTACATTCTGAATGACGTAGCTCCTCATATCATTGCATCTGATGTTGTCTGAGTTGTTTCTGAGTTGAGTCCTGCTTTAAGTGCATCCCAGACCGTACCTAATTTTTGGGAGCCGCGATTTATAGCCAAAAATTCTGTCACCCATTTACGAATATGAGTAACAAACTCCTCATTTAATAATAGTTTTTGTCAAAAGAGGATGTACTTCTGGGTCACGTTAAGCTAGACATTACAAGTTTCAGCATAACTGGATTATGATCGGACGTTATACGAGGGTAAATCGATATTTATGCATCTTTGGAGCGTTTTAGATATAAAAAGTAATCTAATCTGGTCAGCTTTTGGTGGGGGCACGAATAATGTGCATACCCTGGCTGAGGATGATTTAGCCTAGGCCATACATCAACTAGTCCATGCTCATGGAGAAGCTGTTGTAGAGCTTTATATACTTTGGGTTTCTTACCAACATACTTATCTCCACTGGGCCCTTTAATGATATCTTCAAGTTGAATATTGAAATCGCCAGTCAAAATCACCGGAGTTGCCCAGTTAGCTAATTCCATATTAAGATATTCAATAACTTGCTCCTCGTCATGATTGGAGCCATAGTCAGAGCATATTGAGCAGTTCTTATTAGCCACAATACACTCCTTCATGGCCCATCGTCCATATTTATCTGCAGCTGTTTTGGTCGGTTTTCAAAGACCCTTTTTGGACAGTATAGCAACCCCACGAGTAGTGGTCCCTTGTGTGGTCCACACCTGCATCTCCATACCAAGCTCTCTCAGATAGTTATGTTTGTTCCAAGGGATATGTGTCTCTTTGATACAAACTATAACGGGTGACATGTTCCTTATTTCGCAGCCTACTCTTTGCTGCTTTCCCCTATCGTTGAGGCCCGCACATTAAATGTGCACACTGTTAGACCTGCTATCATCCTGGTTCGGGGCAATATTTAGCATTTCCTGCCCTTCTTGGCTGCCTCTTTCTTTTTCTATCTTTCCTTCATGAATCCTAAAACGTCTACTGGCTTTTTTCCAACTTTTACCCCTGCACACCCCCCCCATGGCAGCCTCCCTCCTCCCCAAAGCATGGAAGCCTCCCCCTCCCCTCTCCTGCCTCCCCTGCCAATGGAAGGCACCCCCACCCTAATATGTAGGCTAGTAGACCCCACGGTCAACAGTGATGGGGAGCCTCACATCTTTTTACTTATAGTATCTGCATATGACCATCATTACATCATTACATGTATTTTTTCCCTAGTTCTTACTTAAGCAGATACTCTTTCATTCAGAGGAGAAAAATCTTGTTTTATCTTTATAGATAATTTTTAATTTGGCAGGAGCTAAAAGAAATGCGTGTGCCCCCTTCTCTTTAAAAGGTGCAATTAGTTACCTAAATTGACATCGTTTTTCCACAGTAGTGGGGCAAAAATCAGGGCGAACAAAATATTCAACTCCTGCTGCTTTCCGCTGTCTATCTGTCCTCGCTAAGTTGAATAGTGCCTGTCTGGCCAGGTAATTAGAGAGACCTATCAATATAACTCTAGGTCTTTTATTGGCCTGATTTTGCTTTACTTGAATTAGAAATCTATGAGCCCGCTGTATCTCAGTGTCCCATGACCATTGGGCTAGCTCAGGAAATGCCTGGGTGAAATGTTTAACAATGAACTTGCGAGGGTCCGCCCCCTCAACCCCTTCGGGTATACCAAGTATTCTTAAATTGTTCCACCTTAGGCGGGTCTCTGCTTCCGTTATCTTCTCTCCAATTTCAGAACATATTTTAGTCATCCGACGAATGGAGTTCTGTAATTTTTTAGAGGCACTGTGAGTTTTTAAACTTTCTGCCCGATTTTCTTCCCTATGGGTCATCATTGTCTCGTATATGAGAGTCAGGGAGATACCTCCCGATTGCTCTACAGCCCTTCCCGTGAAATGTTGGCCAGGATCTACTTGACCACTAGCTTGACCACTAGCTTAATCTAATATCTGTGGAACTGTTTTCTTACCTATAGTCCTGGTAGAATATATTCTATCACTTCTTCTCGGGGTTTCTTCTTCCAGGCATTTGCTGCTAGTCTCACTCCAATGTTTATTTGATAGGGTGAGGAGAACCTCGGATACCTGCAGGTGTTCATCCCCCGAAGAGCACGAGTGATCTGACAATTAAAAGAGAGGACCCTCTATATGTGGCTCTTGTATATTGCCCACCTCAGTCTCTGACCCATCGTTAGAACCACCTCTCTGCTCCTGGGATAGTCCACCATCGGCTGCTGTCACCATTTCCATTTCCGGGACATCCAATTTATACGGGTCTCTTGTTATTGCCGAACCCCCGCTGCTCTGTCTATTTGTTAGACCATCAGAGAGACCCTCTGATCTCCCCCTACCTACTCCCACTGTTATATTCAAACTTTGCGCTGTGTCCCCGCCTTGCACCATGCTCACCTTGCTCATCTTGCTCACCATGCTCACCTCAGCAGAATTCTCCAATATCTCAGTCCCCTCATCGGTGTCTTCATTCTGCTTCCCTCCTCATTTCACCACCAGAAATATTGCAGGAGTGACTTTCTTTTGGCCTTCTGCATTGCATGCCGGACTCTCTTTTGCAGCCGCTCCACCTCGTTGTTTGTTTGGGTCGTGTTGGTCATTTTCCATGGCTTTGCTGAAAAGTGGTGCATTTCACCCAGCCGCTCGCGTCTTCCCTGCTCTCGAGTTTTTCGGTGGCATCCCTTCTCGAATTCCGGTCAAGCCAAGGGTGTATCCACGCTGCACCAAGAACCGCCGGAGAAAAACACAGACACCGCTGGACCAAAACCGCAACAGTTGCGGAAAGCCGGCCACAGAATGACGCAGTGACGCCGCGAGGTGAGGAGAGCCCACTGCATCCCTCAATAGCCGTTATTATTTGCCTCCTCTCCCACTCAGTCTGTTATTCCTCTTTAGAAGGCATCTCCATATGTCCGTAAGTCGTACCGCTTCGCATCAGGGGCGAGCACGGACGGTAGGCTGCGAGCACTCACTCGGCCGAGTGACCATCCACCATCTTGCCTAGCCCATATTCTAGCAAGGCTAGATTATGGTAATATGGAGTATTTAGGCATTG
Organism: Lissotriton vulgaris; assembly: GCF_964263255.1. NCBI lineage: Eukaryota > Metazoa > Chordata > Amphibia > Caudata > Salamandridae > Lissotriton > Lissotriton vulgaris. The sequence continues at coordinate 79,313 of NW_028245339.1, forward strand.
ATAAGGCTTGGATTCAACTAATGCAGCTTGTCCGGAAATCAGCAGCAAGGCTTCTATTTCTGCTGCCAAAATATGCTTCGCTTTCTCATCTTTTCCACGACCTCCATTTGATAGCCCTCTGCTATATGTACAGGGCTAAAGCTGACTGGGGTCCGTTGTTGTGCACCATTTTAGGACACTAGTGTAATTTTCCCGATGTATGCCCTTATATGGGTTCAAATCACCATATCCTTATATAGGCATAGAAATCATACCCTTATTTAGACCTAGCTCATGCAGTCCAAATACAGCATGGCTACTTCCACTAGTTCCGAAAATCCACAACGATTTCTTGGAAAAACTTCAGCACTTAGGGACTTCTCCTTGCTTGAATATTGATTTGTCCAAGAGCTCATGGTGTTTTCAAAGAACTGAGTCTTTAATGATGTTATTATGTCCACCTTTACGTCAAACTCGGCAATTTCAAGGTATAAATATGCCCTCACTTGCCATAGCAAACACTCAGTGGTTTGGAGCAGTTCGACTATCTACGTGCCCGACGCGCCCTGCTACAGCAAGTGCCGAAGGAAGCCGACCCTTCAGCAGACACACTGAGAGAGACGCTGTCTTTTCTCCAGCTGAGAAATCCAGCTCCAGTGTTTCCAAGCTACCCTTGTGGGTTGTTGGGAAATCGAGTCCTGAGCCTGATCTTCTTCATTCCAAATTAAGGTACGGAGCGGTTTAGACTCTGAGAGAACTCTTGGACAGATTCTTGGCAAAAGAATAATCTATTTATTCTACACCTCACTTTCTTCTTCCCTTGTGCTAAGATTAGTTTAGGTACACCGGGGTAGGCGTATTTTAGAAGCACCAGTTGAGTACTTTTAGCCTCTGTTATTTATGTATGTATTCATTTATGGTCTAGGAACCATACAATGCTCTTACAGTATTATTTTATTCTACTCTTTTTACTGTATGCATTATATTTTACAACCAAATTTACGATTGTAGCAGTTCATTTCTTATGCTTGAGAAAGAAGACAGTTCAATAAATCCTTTTATTGAAAATGCCCGTCTTTCTATTTTCTCTGCACCTCTGGTGAAACGAAGCATGCATGATTGACTGAGTGAAATATCTATCTATTGTTGCCCCGACTCTGAAGTTCAGTTTTATCTTGGGGAAACAAAGTAGTCATGTTTATGCTGTTGTCAGAGACTAATCCCTTCTTGTGAATTCGAGAAAGTTTCTAGTGACCTCTGAGCTAGCTGGCACTCACAATTAAGTCTGATATATTCGATAGGGACCTAGTAGACATAGGCCCTCTGAGGTTCCGTGACAATTGTTAGTGGTGTTTTCGACTCGCACGAATATGGTCGAGTCTGGTATCTATGAACCGCAAATGACGAGTTTAGTAAGTGTGCGCAGTTTCGCTGTACTAACTCAAACCGTTCGTTTGTTATGTGGGTTTTTCATCTGTACCCACGGGTTCCATCTTAGATACGTCATCCATTTTGTCTCTTGCCCTCAAGTAGCCAGCGAACGGACGTTGTCCGCTTCGCGACCCTGGGACTCCCAAGATATTTGCGGAAGACACATGTCTTTTGTAAGTGTCTTTATGACGAGGGGGATGATACTGTAAGGCAGATGGCCCCGCTCGAGGCTCATCTCGCCGTGCCGGTTTATTGTCTTAGCCGTGCATCTCATTAGGCACGTCCCTTTGATGCCTGTATCTCGTGTCTCTCGATACCTCCCTTTTACACCCTTTCCGATTTCCCCACTGTCTCCGTCTTCCTCTACACCTGTTCTTGTTCCTGGTAACTGGACATAATATCGACTACATAATATCGAATGGACAAAATATCGACGGAAAAATATCGACATAAACTAAATATCGACTATAGGAATATCGTTGGACAAAATATCGACTGTAAAAATGGCCCAAAAATATCGAATACAAAAATATCGACTCAAAAATATTGAGTAGACAAAATATCGAAATATAGTGAAAGTAAAAAATATCGAGAAAATATATATATAATATATAAATAAATAGTAGTTAATGTTTAGGAGCGGGTTGTGGGTTTATAGGGGAATAGGGTGGGAAGTAATTTAATAATAATTAATTATTTAATATATGTTTGGTAATTGTTTTAATTGGTAATTAATTAATATTAATTAGTTAATTGTTTAATTGATTATTTAGCATATAATTTAATTGATTCATTGATTAATTAATTATTAATAATTATATTAAAAGTAAAAAATTTAGAAAAAATGTTAGAAAATATAGATTTTATAAAATAATATATATATAATATATAAATAAATAGTAGTTAATGTTTAGGAGCGGGTTGTGGGTTTATAGGGGAATAGGGTGGGAAGTAATTTAATAATAATTAATTATTTAATATATGTTTGGTAATTGTTTTAATTGGTAAATAAATTATATTAATTAGATAATTGTTTAATTGATTATTTAGCATATAATTTAATTGATTAATTGAGTCATTATTTATTAATAATTATTATTTTTATTAATTGATTTGTATATGATTTTAATTGATATTTTGGTTATTAATTATTAATAATTAGTGATTTATTTTATTAAGAATTAGCATATTATTTACATTTATAAATTGCTAACACATTAATTATAATTAGTTAATTATGTAATTAATATATTGCATATAATTTAAATACCTTAATTGGTAATTATTTATAATAATGACTTAATTACATTAATTGGATACATTGAAATGTAATGTGTTAATTTATGTTGATGTTAATTAATTAATTGGAATAAAGCAATATTAATTAATCAAAATTATTATTATAGCTAATGTGATAATATATTTTATTATTGTTTTTGTAAAACATTTTTTTTACATTATATATTCATATTTCATGTTGTGTTTATTATTATTTATAGTGTTCTGGCTCAGTTTCATAGTTTTTGTTATAGGTTAATTTTTTAGGGTTCAGGGTCAGTTTTCAGTTTGTGGGTAAAGGGGTATTTGTAGGGTTCAGGGTCAGTTTTCAGTTTGTGGGGAAAGGAGTATTTGTAGGGTTCAGGGTCAGTTTTCAGTTTGTGGGTAAAGGGGTATTTGTAGGGTTCAGGGTCAGTTTTCAGTTTGTGGGTAAAGGGGTATTTGTAGGGTTCTGGGTCAGTTTTCAGTTTGTGGGGAAAGGAGTATTTGTAGAGTTCTGGGTCAGTTTTCAGTTTGTGGGTAAAGGGGTATTTGTAGGGTTCAGGGTCACTGTTCAGTTTGTGGGTAAAGGAGTTTTTTTGAGGTTCAGGGTCAGTTTTCAGTTTGTGGGTGAAGGGGTATTTGTAGGGTTCAGGGTCAGTTTTCAGTTTGTGGGGAAAGGAGTATTTGTAGGGTTCAGGGTCAGTTTTCAGTTTGTGGGTAAAGGAGGTTTTTTGATGTTCAGGGTCAGTTTTCAGTTTGTGGGTAAAGGGGTATTTGTAGGGTTCAGGGACAGTTTTCAGTTTGTGGGGAAAGGAGTATTTGTAGGGTTCAGGGTCAGTTTTCAGTTTGTGGGTGAAGGGGTATTTGTAGGGTTCAGGGTCAGTTTTCAGTTTGTGGGTAAAGGGGTATTTGTAGGGTTCAGGGTCAGTTTTCAGTTTGTGGGGAAAGGAATATTTGTAGGGTTCAGGGTCAGTTTTCAGTTTGTGGGTAGAGGAGTTTTTTTGAGGTTCAGGGTCAGTTTTCAGTTTGTGGGTGAAGGGGTATTTGTAGGGTTCTGGGTCAGTTTTCAGTTTGTGGGGAAAGGAGTATTTGTAGGGTTCAGGGTCAGTTTTTAGTTTGTGGGTAAAGGGGTATTTGTAGGGTTCAGGGTCAGTTTTCAGTTTGTGGGTAAGGGGTATTTGTAGGGTTCAGGGTCAGTTTTCAGTTTGTTGATAAAGGGGTATTTGTAGGGTTCAGGGTCACTTTTGGCCTTTAGGGTGAAGGGGTCTTTTTAGGGTTTTGGGACAGTTTTGGGTATTTTAGAGTGCTGATGTATAGTGTAACTTAACACTGATATATTAAATCTATTACACGAAAATAGCTATTATTATAACTTTACATTAGTACGCTTTATTTTGAGCAAAAAAATATATGTATTAGCATGTTTTCAGAAAGTAGCTAGAGTGGAGTTGGAATTCTAATTATTAATTGGTTGGTGTCCAGCACCATCAGTAATATTAACTACACTGGAGTTGGATTAATAAAAAAACATTGGTCAGTCTCCACCACATTTTATGGTAGTACCTTGAGTGTAGTAGGAATAGTAAATAATTTTTTGCTAGTGTCTTGCAGCTTCTATGATATTAGATTGACTGGAGTAGTAATAATACATATAAAATTGGTCAGTGTGCAGCACATTTGTATACATTTGTTCATTACTGTATTTTAATATTAAAAATTAATGCAACATAGATGTTTTCAAATAACTTTATTAAACAATTTTTTGATTTTTTATTGTGTACTACAATACAATCACAAAGAAATATAACATCAAATTTTTTTGACTTTTATTATTCACAGAATAACATCTTTACATTTATATACATGTTGTCAATGTAAAAAATTTTTTTGATTACTACATTCTTTCTGTAAATTTTACATATTCCCATCAGTCACTTACAATTTAAAGTATTTATATAGAAATACATAAAACAATGATTTGTTATACATTTTTACATTAATATTTAATAATTTTAATATTAAATATTAATATAATAAAATATATATAATACATTTTTCTTTTTAACAAGTAACATGACTATTATTACATTTGTTAGGATAACTTGAAATCAAAAAAAAAATTACTTTGGTGTATATTTCACAAAATGTTGTTTTTACATAAAACATATAAATCGATTTGGTTGTAAAGTTTATAATTGTATAGGAAAACAATATGTTTAATTATAATATCTGGTATTGACCAAATATTAGTAAAGCAATTATATACTTTTGTTATAGTTAGACATAATTATAAAACTGTTTGTAATAATTAATAAAAATGATAATTATTTTATTAATTATTATTATTATTATTAAAATAAACATAAACATTTATTATTATTAACAAAAATATATACATTCACAGATAAAATAGATACTTTTTTTTCAGGCCATTCTTTATATACAAAATGGTTCTAATTGTTATATTAATAACAATAAATAAGTTATATTATTTATCATTATTAATTATTAGCATAAACATTTATAATGTTTTATTAAAATTATACACAAAATTATTCATATAAATATACACCATAAGAAATTAGTTACATCTTTTATTCAAAGTCTTACATAATTATTTAATATTATTAATATATAATAAATATTATATATTAATTTCTATTAAATATATTTATTTTTGTTAATAAAGGAAAATTGTCATGAGTATAGTGTATTAATTTGTTACTTTATACATGTGTATGTATTATATATTTTACATATGACATTGTTTATTCTATTATCCTTTTACACAAATGGGTTAAGGGGACTACTTTTTTACCGCGTAAGGTTATTGCGCTCCATTCAGGACTGGAGAAGCTCGCGGTTGGGAGTTGCTTCGCGTGGAGAGAGGTAAGGTTATTTTTAACTACTAATTATAAGTAAGTGGTAATGTTTGAGGGTATAATCGAACTCTGTAGTGTTTTTTGGTGTATGTATTAATAGTTTAAGTAGCGTTTTGGTGAAAAGTCTCCGTTATGGATGTGTCGTGCTTTTTTTACTTCAAGTCTAATTTTAAGTGTTCGGAAATGTCTTCTTACATGGTTAATGTTAATGGTTAGTATATTTACAAATGTGAAGGGGGTATTTGTGGGTTGGTTTCGTTATGTATGTTATTTTACAGGTTTCGGTTCTTCGCATGAAAACTACATGGAAGGAAGCGTGTTTTTTAACGGAGAAACAAACGTTTAAGTTATTATGCTTATATTTATACATTCTTTCTCCTATTTTTCTTGTTTGCCAGGAGCGGTTTTTACACTTTTTAAACCTTTTTCGGGTTTTTTTGAGGGTTTCGATTCGGATTGATACATTGATATGCGTGACCGTTTTTTTAAAATAGTGTGTATATAACTTTAAATCCTAAAGTGTCCACACTACTGTTTTCGGGATTTCCTGGAGCGATTTTTTACGTTTTACTTTTTATTTTCGGGTTTTTGAGGGTTTCCCATATTGGAATAGTAAGATATTGGATTGGATTGTATGGATTGATTTTTCCTTGATTGCGTCTCTCAAGTCCAAAAATTGTAAGTATTTATTTTACAATTTTTATTGGGTGGGAAATGTCGATTTTTCATGTTATGTGTATGTTATAAAAAATTATAAACATTGCATATTTGTTACGAATTTTTTTAAATAAATTTAAAATGTTTGTCAAACAAATATGTTTTATTTATAATTCATTATATATGTGTATGAGATGTAATTTTTTTTAATATTGTAAGAAGACATTCGTATATTTACTTTACATTTATTTAGAGGAGACTTTTTGCTATTATTGCCAGGTATTCTAATCCTCTAGTTGTAGGGTATAATGTGACTTGACTTTGAAGTAGTCGGAACATTTGTTGGGTTTGTTTAGTGAGTTTTGGACCTATTTGTGACACTGATTGTTCCATTCTTAGTTCCTGATAGCTTTGTTCTTTTTTCAAAGCTTCTAGAAGGTTTTGGAATGTGGGTTTGCCTCGGTTTGTAGTTGCTTGGAAAGCATTATGCCACCCTTCAACACTGTTGTTGGTTTTAGCCTCTTGGTTTAAAGTACTGAGGTAGACATTCCACCAAGGGATTTGGAATTTGGGCTGGCGTCGATGTCCTGATCTGTGCAACCTTCCCACCCAAGTGTCTTCAAAATAGTCTAGCAATGGTGTTAGTTTGTCCTCATTCCTCTTATAGTATGCGCTGTCAATTAATAAATTGTAATGTTCAGCAACATCTGTAACAGGGACGTAGGCCAGGGCTATTAACTTTTTAACTTGATAGGCAAAGGTGCTATCTGTAGAGTATAGTATACTTAAAGTAGATTTTTGGAGATGCCTCCATATACTCTGATTAAAATGATAATAGCAACCCTGGATTGCTGTGTGGGGAAATGTTCTCAAAATGCTATTAATCATAGCTAATTCGAAATCAATAATTATTTTTTCAGGAAAATAATTATTGATTTCCGTTTTGAGAACATTTAAAATTTCGGTGTAAGTTGTTTGCTGTTTGTTGGGTAGCAAACAGTAAATGAAAGGTATGTTAGAATGATGGTATAAACCGTGGATGGAATACAGTTGGTAAAAAGGTTTTGGGCAGGGTTTAAATGTTCCATCCATCATCCATTGGGGACACTGTTGGATTTTTCGTAAATTACTTGCAGTTGCAAACATAATTATTCTGTTTGTACTGCTTTCATTATCAAAAAGAATAAATTTATCTTTATTGTGTGTGATGGACATTTCGGGAGAAATAATAATTTCATCAAAACAAGTTGGGTTGGGTTGGGTTGTGCTAGTGAGGCGTTTAGTGCGTGCAATTGTGCGTTTCAGGGAGTCAATAGAGGGTAGTTGACCTGAAGCATGGGCAGGGATTTTTACCAGTTCTTCTTTCAGGATTTGTGTGGTGGGTTTGTCACTTTGTGTGCTAGCACTTTTAATACTTTCTAAAGCATCTCTAATTTCAATTTCTGTGACATTTGGGGGATGATTATGTTCTCTAGTAAATAGCACATTACTTTCCTCAGTAGTGGCCCTCCCATAACATTTGTTGGAGTAATATTTTGTACACTTCCAAAAAACCTTTCTACCACTTTGTCTCTCCTGATTGTACACATAACCCATGTAGCATAATAGTAATTTATTTTTCTGAGACATGACAAATTCTGCACCTTCAGTCATTTTGATTTACTTGTTCTAGGAAAGAGTAGAAAGAAACAAAATCAGAACCCATTTTTTTACTTTTGTGGTGCTAACATCATTATTGATGCATTTATACTTACAGTTAATCAAAGTAGTAGTCACAGAAGCAGAAATGTCTTTTCAATGATGTTCTTGTATGTATGTCTTTATTTGCTGTTGGTATGAAAATATAGAAAAACAACGTTAATGTTTATATATAACAAACGTATTTCCTACTCAAAAGCAGTTGTCATTTTTGCCTACTAGTGCGTTTGATGTAAACATTACATATACTTACTTGTTTAAGTAGTAGTATAGTAGTAATTGCTGGAGTACATCAATTTAGTATAGGTATGATCTGTAGAGTAGATAGAATAAATAAAAGCAAAATATTATTATTTTAATACTGAACCGTTTGGAAATGTAATAGATTTAAACGTATACTAACTTCTAAATATGTTGTTTTCTTAGTTGTAGGTAGAATAGCTGTATGATGTATTCTGAATATCTGTAGAGGAAATATAAAATAGATAACATGTTGTTAAGGACATAGTCTGTGTTATTTTCGGCAGTTTTAGAGAAATGACAAGTATACTTACATTTTTTACAAGGCTATTCTTGTATATTGGTATATTTTGTGTATGATGTTTTCATATGATATGTAGAATAGATGTATGATGTTTTCTGAATATCTGTAGAGGCAATTCAAAATATATAACATGGTGTTAAGAATATAGTTAGCGTTTTTTGTGCCCACTTTTTAGCAAATTACAATTATACTTACATTTTTCTGAAGGGTATTCTTGTGTTTTGGTATAGTTGATGTTGGATTTTTCAAAAGATCTAAAGGTAAGATGTAAAAACCAAGATATGTTGTTTCAAAATGTGCATTAATGAAATTGGCAGTTTTATAACAAACACATCTATACTTACATGTGTAATTAGTGTAGTTTTATCGTTTTTCCTGTAGAAATAGCACAATGTCTGGATATCTGTAAATATAATGTTTTTTAAAATTAAATACTCTTGTAAATTAGTGTTTAAAAACAGCAGTTGTTGTGTAACAGAGAATTATTATATACTTACTATCTGATTTTGCACGTGAAGAAATATGACCATTTAATAGGAATTGTGTTGGAGTAGTTTCTATCAGAAAAGTAGGAAGACATGAACATAAAATAAGTGTAAGACTTAGGAGATGTAAGGAAAATAGTGCACTTCTAATTTAGTTATCTACAAAAATGCTGTGTTACTTACTTGATTAATTAGCTAGTGAGCTGGATCTTTAAAGATGTTTATTCTGCAACAAAATCTTCAAAGTGTTGGCATCTACTTTCCAGAGATGTAGCAGCAACAAATGGTAGAATGCATGTATCCCTTTTATAGTATATGTGTTATGTGTGCTTTGATTTGATTGGTTGTAGGATGTAAGGAAGCATAGTATAGGCTAGTTTGAATTTTTTTAAGTTAATTGGAGTGTTTGTTGATGTGAGAATGGTGGTATGTGGTCTTTCCCGCATTAAAGCAGGTTCGTGTTTAAATGCAATATATTTATATGTGAAAATAAGTACTGAAAATGTTAGTTAAATGCAAAGAATAGTAGAAAATGATAAAATGCATGTAATAGAATGTATAGCAAATGTGGATTAATAGTAATTTTATGTAAGTAACAGGTATTTTATGTGAAATGTATTTTTTTGTGAGAAATGACTTTTATTGATGATAAAGATGGTATTTTAGAAAGAAAAGTGTACAAACATGAACTCGATATTTTTTTTTTTACGATATTGTGGTAGTCTATATTTTTGTAGTCGATATTTTTGTAGTGTTAAGGCTAATTTCATGTCCAACGATATATTTGTAGTCGATATTTACTTAAGCGATATTTATGTTTTCGATATAGTTAGTACTCGATATTTTTTACTCGATATTTTTGTATTTTGTGTAATAAGTATAGTAAGTCGATATTTTTGTCGTCGATAATTTGTCAACGATATTTTGGTAAGTCGATAATGTGTCCGTCGATAATATTTCAGTGATCCCTTGTTCCTATTTTGATTTGTTTTATTGCCGATTGGAATGCACTAATGTTGGGAAGATGGGTTTTTTACAGTTGGGAACCGCCAAATGTTTCCGCACTTATGTTCCGGGCCTTGTGTGTATCAAAGTGACCAAAGCGACCCCTCTGGGGGATAATTATGGGAACCAGGTCATAAACTTTTGTGTTCAATGTAACTCTATGGGATAACCATGTATAAAAGGAGCGATCCGCAGAACCAATTTGAAGCAGACGCTCTGAACTACACTTGTTGTACTTCCGTGATTTCTGTGTTTCCCTGCAGCAAATAAACCTTGAATCTTTGACGCCGAAGGAAGTGTCCCGTGTCTCTGTGATTCGTACGCCGGAGCAGGTTACCCACGAAGGTTTCAGGTGTTGTGCCCTGGCACCGCTGGGTTCTAAATAACCCAGTCCTTCAGTTGGCGCCCAACGTGGGGCTGCATCAGTGGTACCGGTCCAAGCCCGACGATCGTGAGGAACTTCGTGTGAAATCTCCGAGGGAAGGTGCACCCCGCTTCATCGATCCTGTTGTCGAAATAAGTGGCCCGAAGACTTTTCCCGCGAAGATTCCCGCCTCCTGACGGCTGCGACGGACTGCTGCCCTGACTGTAGACCTGTTTTGGCGCCTGGCGTAGACCTTGGTAGAGCGAGACGATTGACGGGCCTTCCTGGTGACGCCATCGATCTTTGAGTTAAGTATTTGTGGGTCGCTCCCAGAGTCCTTAGTTGTTGACACTTTAGCGAGTGTTTTTGTTGTTGACGCTGTGAGAGTGTTTTTGTCGATGACACTTTGCTAGCGTATTTTTGTTGTGTTGTTTGACGACTGCAGCCGCCAAAAACCGAGGGTTTTTGCTTTTTGCTGGGACTTGGTAAATCCCGTAACCCTTGAAGTTTGTGAAACTCGGCTAGTGTGCAAGATGCCTGGTCGTAGTACTTTGTTTAGTTGTTTCAGACCTTGTGGTATGGATTCCCGACTGGAGGACTCGTGTCCGATACCTCCGGTTGGAACTCCGACTTATGAACTGTACAGTAAACATGGGCTAGGCCCGATTACTTTTAATGAATACTGGATTAAATATACGAAGAAGGACGGTGTCCTTAGTTGGCCACCTCATGGTAGTTTTGAGACCCAGATTTTAGACAACCTGGAGGTTAAATTGTTCGAAAGAAAGTCAAGGCCGGCCATGTTTGATGCCTTTCGGTTGTGGCGTAAAGAAGCCAAACAGAAAGAAATCAGACAGACTAAACGAAATCAGCGAGATAATGTTGCTACCATTGTAAAGAAAGCAGAGCAGTTTCAGCGTGATAAGGAGGTTAAGGAAAAGGAAGTGTTTGATAGGCTACAGCGTATGTCTGTAGATAAATGCTATCCTGCTTTGCCTACGGAGTCGGATAAGAAGGAAGAACCAGTTGAGGATCCTTTAATGTCCTATCTTATGAAGTCGCCACCTCCGTATGTACAGGGTACCACAGCTCCTGTGCTTCTCCCTGTACCTGTTCCTGCACCTATTCTTCCTTTGCCTGTTCCTCAACCTGCACCCGTCCTTCCGACTGTTCCTGCTCCTTTGCCTGTCGCAATCCCTACTGCTCCTCCGCTTCCACATACTCCTGCTCCCGCTACTGCTCCGGCTCTGTTAACTCCTGTTGTTGCTTCTGTTTCTACCCCCTCACTTGTTAGTCCTGTGTCTTATACTTCTCCCTCTACTCGTAGCCGTACTTCTCCTCTTGCGGCTAGTTTTTTTCATTCTCTCGGACCTGTTCTTGGGTCCGCTGGTTCGGATGGTCCACAGAGACGTAGTCAGCTTCCTGGTAACAGAGAACGCGCTTCGCTATATAATATATATATATATTTACTCTTAACGCGAGAAGCTCAGCTGCTTCGCGTAGCGGTGAACAGTGCTTGGTGACACGACTGCAGCAAGACGCTCTGCTGCCTCGCGCCCTGATCCCTGAGTAAGTGGAGAACCTTTAGGTCCCGCTTGTCATGGTTTTTTGAGGACTCAGTACCCAGTTACTTACGATCCCTCATGATTATTTTAGGATCCGATTGTGACCACACGGAGCCGATCGGTTGCTCAGCACTCAGCTCTCCAGTCCGTTAAGCACTGTACGGACCCCATTAAGGTACGGACATACGCGAATGTGGAGTCTGCCTGTCAGACTTTCGCGTTGCGCCTGTGTTTTAATCAATGTGTCTATATTCTAAATTCACAGCTAATTGAATCAGCACAGCGCTTAAGCCTTCCTGCAACATTGCAGCCAAATATACTGAGGTAATCCCTTCTTTTGAATCGTCTTAATTGAAAATCAGCTCCCTCTGAGGCAACCCTGACTAACGTGAACTCCATGGTTTTATTTAGACTTGCCCAGCAGTATAATTGTTTGAAACTGGCAGCCCTCACAGTTGAATTTTTCAGAGTGTGTTTTATTCCACCTCAGGTAATCGCCCATAGTTTTCCTTACTTGTTTACCGTGCCCTTGCACTAAAATAACACATTTAGACCCCCCTCTGGCTTCAAGGCCTTCATGTGATCCAGAGCTCATCCGAGTCCCGTATCACTACACGCACCGCTAAATGTGTCCCCCATTCTGAGCGGACATCATTAATCCTTGGCTAATGTGCCCCTGATGTATTGTATTATATAATTAATTTACAAGCATGTGTATGGACTAATTACATATTCAGCTTCTTGTCCCTCTGTCCAGAGGTCCTACGACCCGGACTCCATGGCTTTAGCTTGTTTTTGACTAAGTCACCTCCCTGGTGTACAGTACTAAGACTGTTTGGTTTTTAATAATTTATACTCCATCCCCTGACATGGGTTTTCATTTTTCAGATAGGACGGCCCCTCTTCGTCCCTTCCCCTACTACAACGGTCCTGATGAAGACCCCGGCAAAGGATTAAATTGATCCTACAAATAGGGGTCGAAACGTCGACACCTCTTCACTTTGGGACATCCGGCACATTCCCAGTACTTGATTGATTTGTACATGTGACCGTGGAATGCCCCACCGCTTTTGAAACACTTGCCCAATACTTGCCTTAATTGATGTAGGCCGTTTTGGTTTTTTGGAATAACTTGCATTTCCTTGTTGATTGTGTATATGTACATTATGTTTAAGTCTGTGTACTATCTTTATAATCTTTCACACAGCCTTTGAGCACACCCCCTTCCCCCCTCCCCCTCTTGGGGCCCTTTCAATCTTTCGATTTCTCGCTTTCACTTCTAAATGATTGCAAACATTGTTTTAAATTGTTATTCTGTGTTGTTGAATAAATGACAACATTTTTTCCTTTGAGTACCATCTTAGTTCTCTTTGAATTTCTATTGTTTGTGCAGAAATAATTTTCCTCCCACGGGGATCCCTCTATACATTTACTACGTGACGCCCAGGTCCCCGCGATTGCATGGGTTCTACCCCCCTTTATAATGTCTTCTGAGCAGGTGCCTACCTGCGAGGTTCACGTAGATTAATTCTACTTTGCCATGGCGGATCCCGAGATCCTATCCTACACAGAAGCATACATTAGCCAACTTACCAAAGACCTTTCCACCACTTTTTTATCCACCACTGCACCCATCATTGATGTCACTTTGAACGATAAAATATCTCGTCTAGAGAGACTAGAGAAGAAGCTTATACGTACGAGATTACATGGACACCTGTTCACTTAGTACCTGCAGGAGAACATTATACCAGTAGGGTTGCAAATCAAGATCGAACCTGCAATTTTCATAGACGTCCCTAAATTTAAAGAAGGGTTCAGTTACGTGGCCAACAACTGCTCCCGGCACTGGATGGTGCTGGGAGTAGAGACAGCTGCTGAACAAGTAGTATCACTCAGCAAAGAAATTGCAGATCTAAAGGCTGAGATACTAGGAGACAGTACCCTGACTAAAAGCAAGGAAGCTCTGGAGAATCTAGAAGCATCAATTAAGGAATTTGATATAACCGCCCAGACCAAAAAATTGGAGAAATTAGCGAGAGATCTGAGAACCTTTGACAAGAAATCTGTGTATCCATATCTGCAGCCAGATTATTATAAGCAGGACACACAAGGTCGTTTCTCCAATCGAGGCCGCGGGGGCTTCAGAGGAAGACGGAACTTTTCCACCTTTTCGGATTCTTCATACAGCTCCGGCAGTGACAGTGAGGCCGGACCTAGTACCTCCTACAACTATCCACCCGGGGATTCCAACTACCAACACTACACCCCTCAATTTCAACCTCATTTTTTAGAGCAGGGCCGTGGACAATGGCGTCCCCCCCGAGGGAGGGGTACCAATTGGAACCGGGGTCAAGGGAGAGGTCAGCAACAGAACCAAGGTTGGGACGGCAACAGAGGCAAATCACCGAAACAGGTGACATTTCGGGCAGAGCCACACGGCGAAATCTCGACCCGGAGGAACACATACCGGTGGTGATGGGAACAGCTACGAACATCCCTCCATTATCTCCTATTAAGGATAACCCTGTGATTAATATCTCGTCTTACCAACTTAAAGAGGATGAAGTCAAGGTACTAAGCAAAGGTCTCTCTTACGTGCCCACAGCTACAGCCAACAAATTCCAACTGAAAATTGAACTTTGTAGATTCTTCAGGAAGATTCGCCTACGGTATTTCTTTCGGAATCAAACAACTAGACGGCAAGGATCCATCACTGGCTTAAGGGAGCCATCTACATTCTTTCCACCTACCTATGCCATGAGCCCGAGAATACTTGCATTTGAGGATATAGTCACGCAAGCAGCTGAACAGACATTAAACACCAAAAAGTTTGTTAGATTCAACCTCAGCCAAAAAGAAAAACAAGCACTTACGGATTTGTCCTCCAACAAACAAGTCATCATCAAACCCGCCGACAAAGGCGGGGCAATTGTTGTCCAGGATCTGTCCAAGTATAAAGAAGAAATCCATAGACAACTGCACGACGGAGTCAGCTACCAAGAGATACCTAATGATCCATCAAAAGAGATAGCCAGCATGATTCTTTCCATCACACAAAAAGGTTTGGAATCTGGTTTTTTGAGTGACCAAGAGTTTAAATTCTTGAATCAACAATCCCCAAGGTTGGCAACCATTTACACCTTGCCAAAGGTCCACAAAAACCTTGACAGCCCCCCTGGGCGACCAATAGTATCCGGGTGCGGCTCAATACTAGAGCCGCTATGTAAATACATAGACTTTTTTCTGAAGCCACTTGCCTTGAATACAAGAACCTACTTACGTGATACGACCCAAGTCATCCAACTAATTGATGAGAGACCTTTTGATCCTAGCACTATGCTTTTGGTCACATGTGATATTATATCACTCTACGCTAGCATCCCTCAACAAGAGGCCCTAGACGTAATGGAGGTTGCACTAAATCACAGACCAGCTCCCTTCCAGGTCCCAACGGAATTTATCATCGATCTACTGTACATAGCTATGAAGAAAAACTTCTTCATTTTCCAAGAGAAATTCTATATACAATCCAAGGGCGTAGCCATGGGCGCAACCTTTGCCCCCAATTTGGCCATAATCTATATGGATCACTTTGAGCAGGAATACGTTTTCTCACCGAATAATCCCTTTTCATCCATGCTGACCCTCTGGGTCAGATACATCGATGATGTCCTGTGTATATGGCAAGGAAACAGCGATCAATTGAATGAGTACCATATCTGGTTGAACCAACGGAACACCAATATCCAATTCACGCTTGAGTCGAGCAATAAATCAATACCTTTCCTTGACATCTCCATCTATGCGGAAAATGGACAGCTTCTTACAACTCTGTACAGGAAACCGACTGAAAGAAACTCTCTATTACAATATGGTAGCCACCATCCTAGAGGCCTCAGAGACAATCTCCCTGTAGGACAATTCCTGAGAATTAGAAGAAACTGTTCCTCTCGTACTGACTATCTTAAGGAATCAGAGATCCTCAAGGATCGCCTCGTTTCACGGGGGTATCCAACACGCATGGTGAGACGCGTGAGAAAGCGAGCCTGGTATAACCCGAGAGAGAATTTGTTGAATCCTGAGGGTCGCATAGATCCTGAGATGAACCGGATGATTTGTGTCACCACCTTTACTACAAGGAGTAATGATGTCAAAAAAGTGATTAACAAGAACTGGCCTTTGATAGCTCAGGAAATTGATCAACCACAGCTTCCTCTCCACTCCTTTAAGAGATCTAGAAACATTCGAGACATGGTGGTCCACTCATACCTGGAACCGGAGAGCCCTCCAACACTTACAAGCCTATGGAGCTTACCACCTGTGATAGGTCACTTTAGATGCGGGACCTGTATCGCCTGCGAGACAACTATCCAGACCAAGACCTTCACCCATGGACAACAGACTTTCAGATTAAAACATCACACTAATTGCAACACCGACGGTGTGATTTACATAATTACATGCCCATGTAGTAAAGTATATGTGGGGCAAACCCAGCAGAAAATCAAATCTCGGATTTCTGCACATTGCAGCAGACTAAGTTGCAAGGTTCTAGGCGCCCCCTTGGTAGACCACTGGCAGACCGCTGGGCACTCCGTGAAAGATCTACGGTGGCTGGTAATCGAGAAAGTATCCTTAGGGAGGAGAGGCGGAAATCTAGCTGTGGTGCTTAACGTACGAGAATGCAAATGGATGTCTCTCCTGGACTCCATCAAAAATGGCCTAAATGAACAGGACGGCAGCCTTGCACAGCTGGCCGCACTGAGATGACAAACTAACTCACTGCCACATACAAGCCATACTGATAATCTCCACACACCCTACGGGTTATTCCCACTCTTTTAACTATTTGATATATGCAGGTAACTCGTCTACACCACCCTGCGAGACAGGTGCACGAGTATTTTCCTAAAAAGGGTACGCAGAATATCAAGTGTTAACATGGAGTGTTTATATAATGTGATCTCATTTCTCTTCAATAACTTCTACTGAATTGACATCTTTTAAATAGGTAATAATCCCGGTGCGCGCTCGCCTTCACTCCCTTGCATGGGCTGTGCGCGAGCTTTAATTCTCTGATAACTTCCCATATCTATATGTGTAACTTAACATTTGTTCGCCCACATGGGTTGTATGCGAGCGTAATTTCTCTGAAAGATTTTTTTAATTATACGTGTGAGCTAAATATGTAAATTCTGTGTGAAAGGGCTGCTTTCTAGATTTTACACGTAATCATTATTGTAAGCCATTGAGGGTCCCTACAACATCTGAGTCTTTCCTCTATTGTCTCTGATTCACGCTACACCATTAGCCCCGCCCCCAAACTCCGCGTAGCGGCTTGCGGAGTGTGGTGATTTACTCTTAACGCGAGAAGCTCAGCTGCTTCGCGTAGCGGTGAACAGTGCTTGGTGACACGACTGCAGCAAGACGCTCTGCTGCCTCGCGCCCTGATCCCTGAGTAAGTGGAGAACCTTTAGGTCCCGCTTGTCATGGTTTTTTGAGGACTCAGTACCCAGTTACTTACGATCCCTCATGATTATTTTAGGATCCGATTGTGACCACACGGAGCCGATCGGTTGCTCAGCACTCAGCTCTCCAGTCCGTTAAGCACTGTACGGACCCCATTAAGGTACGGACATACGCGAATGTGGAGTCTGCCTGTCAGACTTTCGCGTTGCGCCTGTGTTTTAATCAATGTGTCTATATTCTAAATTCACAGCTAATTGAATCAGCACAGCGCTTAAGCCTTCCTGCAACATTGCAGCCAAATATACTGAGGTAATCCCTTCTTTTGAATCGTCTTAATTGAAAATCAGCTCCCTCTGAGGCAACCCTGACTAACGTGAACTCCATGGTTTTATTTAGACTTGCCCAGCAGTATAATTGTTTGAAACTGGCAGCCCTCACAGTTGAATTTTTCAGAGTGTGTTTTATTCCACCTCAGGTAATCGCCCATAGTTTTCCTTACTTGTTTACCGTGCCCTTGCACTAAAATAACACATTTAGACCCCCCTCTGGCTTCAAGGCCTTCATGTGATCCAGAGCTCATCCGAGTCCCGTATCACTACACGCACCGCTAAATGTGTCCCCCATTCTGAGCGGACATCATTAATCCTTGGCTAATGTGCCCCTGATGTATTGTATTATATAATTAATTTACAAGCATGTGTATGGACTAATTACATATTCAGCTTCTTGTCCCTCTGTCCAGAGGTCCTACGACCCGGACTCCATGGCTTTAGCTTGTTTTCCACTAAGTCACCTCCCTGGTGTACAGTACTAAGACTGTTTGGTTTTTAATAATTTATACTCCATCCCCTGACATGGGTTTTCATTTTTCAGATAGGACGGCCCCTCTTCGTCCCTTCCCCTACTACAACGGTCCTGATGAAGACCCCGGCAAAGGATTAAATTGATCCTACAAATAGGGGTCGAAACGTCGACACCTCTTCACTTTGGGACATCCGGCACATTCCCAGTACTTGATTGATTTGTACATGTGACCGTGGAATGCCCCACCGCTTTTGAAACACTTGCCCAATACTTGCCTTAATTGATGTAGGCCGTTTTGGTTTTTTGGAATAACTTGCATTTCCTTGTTGATTGTGTATATGTACATTATGTTTAAGTCTGTGTACTATCTTTATAATCTTTCACACAGCCTTTGAGCACACCCCCTTCCCCCCTCCCCCTCTTGGGGCCCTTTCAATCTTTCGATTTCTCGCTTTCACTTCTAAATGATTGCAAACATTGCTTTAAATTGTTATTCTGTGTTGTTGAATAAATGACAACATTTTTTCCTTTGAGTACCATCTTAGTTCTCTTTGAATTTCTATTGTTTGTGCAGAAATAATTTTCCTCCCACGGGGATCCCTCTATACATTTACCTCGCTATATAATATGGCGATGGGTTGGATGATGCATCCTCTTCGAAATCCACCACGTGTTGTACTCGACACATTTTGTCAATTCAATATACCAACTCAAAGATTTGTGTTTGAGGAAATGTGTAAGGTCCTACGCGATCAGATATCGGCCGACGCACCTGACGAGGTGCTGACTGCTTTGTCTGATCTACAGCTTCAGTTCTCAACTGGACTGATAGTGGATACCAACGTTCGACGTGCTGTTGAGCGGTTGCTATCTTTCCGTCCCACTCCCATACCTCAAGCCTTGTTTGTTGAGGATGTTGAAAGACAGCCAGATGAGTCTGGTCAATTTCCTATGCGCGAAGTTCCACCAGTATGGATGCCAGGTAATCCTGCAGCTGCTCCCCCGATTCCGCCATTCTTTCAGAGAGTATGGATACATCTCCCATGGAAACGCTCAGAAGTGTTGCAGGTGAAGCAATCTTTGCCTGACCCTCGCAAAAATCCTGCAGGGTACTACAAGGAATTATCGCAGCTCGTAGACGCTACGATAATGAATCTTGCCGATATTGATATGTTGTTTGGCAATGTTGTACCGCAACCGGTATGGGCCAAGATTCGTCAGGAAAACCATCCGAATTAATTAGGTGGTGCTTGGGCTGCCATAGTAGCGGCGGATGCCCGACAAACTGGTGGTGCTAAACCCGAGCAGCTGATTGCTGATCTTCCTCAAAGAATAATAACGTTAATGAAAACTCTTATGCCAGCTATGAGGGTAAATTGGGACAAATTATCAGCTTGTAAACAAAAGAAGGACGAGAGTGTCTCCGACTTCTTTACGAGGTTTGAGGAGGCATTCATTGATCATAGTGGTCAGGATATGAGCACTGAGGGTGGTCAAAGGTTGTTCGTGGACAAATTTGTTTCCAACTTATTGCCCGATTTGAGCAATAAATTAAAGAATTCAGAGAGTGCGTGGGCCGTTTCTACTTCAGCTCAGATATTGGCCACAGCACAATATTATGAGAACAGAGAGAAAGAAGAGAACGACCGCGCTGATAAAAAGACGAAAGAGCTTAAAACTAAAGTGTTGCTTCAGCAAGCATAACAAAATAGATCACAGCCGCAATCGAACCGATCACAATCTCGTAATGACTCCTCTTTTCAAAGATCGTCATTAGGGTACAATCAATGTGCTTATTGTAGACAGGAGGGACACATTAAATTCAATTGCCCTGTTTTGAACGATCGTAATAGTGGTAATTCGTCTAAAGGAGGCCGCGGTGGTTCGCATCAGGTATCACGCGGTAGGGGTCGTGGTGCTCAGAATGATCGTTCTGATAACTCATCTAATTCTAACAACTGTTTTGATCAACGCGGATCTTCGCAAGGACGATCTGCGCAGTACAATGTAGACGATTATTACGTCGATCAGGGGACTGACGACAGTAATTACTAGGACAGCCAAAGACAAGGAGAGGGAGTGGTATCAGTTCCGGTTGATCAGAGAGGGCCTTACGTCGCAGTTGCTACATCGGGCGTCGTTGAGCCTTTTCTGTTGGACACTGGTGCAGCGAAAAGTTCTATTATGCATTCGAAACTCCCTGGCGCACCTTTGTCTGGCTTAACAAATGTTTACGTTGGATTCTCTGGCGCCCCCGTTAGCAATCCAGTTTCGCGCCCTTTGCCCCTTAAAATTGGGCCTTGTGAGCTAGAAGCACCGTTGATTTTGACTACTGGTTGTGGTGAAAATCTTTTGGGTCTAGATTTGCTTAAACGTTTGTATGCAACTCTGTACTGCTCTCCCGCGGGCGTAAAGCTTACGTTGGGAGAGAGAGTTGTCTCACCTATGTATTTGTCCCTCGATAAGCTTCCACCGGAATTGAGTTCTCTTCCTGCGTCTTTGTGGGCGACAGGTCCCTATGATGTGGGCCTGCTTGACATCTCCCCTTATGTTGTTCAGTTGAAATCTAATGTGCGATTGCCACGTATTCCCCAGTACCGTATCTCTCTTGATGGTGAACGAGCACTGTTAGCGATCATTTATGATCTGATCGAGAAAGACGTTATTGAAGAGACTCGGGGAAACGTGTGCAACAGCCCTGTACTGCCCATTTTAAAACGTACTGATCCTTCGAAACCACCTGTTTATCGTTTTGTTATCGATTTACGGGAGGTTAATAAAATCGTGATTCCTCAGTTCCCCATTGTGCCTGACATCACGGCACTACTGACTCTGATTCCAGCTTCTGCATCGTGGTTCTCGGTGATTGACTTGAAGAATGCGTTCTTCAGCATCCCGATTGCCGAAGAGAGTAGAGACCTTTTCGGTTTCTCCCTCGGTGGACGCAGCTTCCGGTTTAAACGCGCTCCTCAGGGCTACTGTGAAAGTCCATCGATTTACAGTCAAGCCTTGAAGGGTCAACTGGATGCGTTCAAGTTGCCGGCTGGTGCGGCCTTAATCCAATACGTCGATGACTTATTGGTGGCTGCTGATACTCAGGACATTTGCAAAATTGCTACGGTGTCGTTGCTGCAACATCTCTGCGAGTTAAATCACAAGGTGTCACCTTCTAAACTCCAATATTGTTGTCAAGAAGTTACCTATTTAGGTCACTTATTGTCAAAGGAGGGAAGGCGGTTGACCCCAGAGAGAATTGCTGCAATTGCACGAATGGCTGTGCCAAAAACCCAAAGAGATGTGCGTGCCTTTCTAGGTATCACGTCGTACTGCAGGCAATGGATTCCTAATTTTTCATTGCTAGCGAAACCATTAGTGGCTCTTACGTGCAAGGATGTTTCGACTCCTTTACCATGGACGGAGGAATGCCAGAAAAGTTTTTCTGAATTACGTGATTCATTGTGTTCTGCTCCTGTGTTAGGTACCCCTGACTACAGTAAGCCGTTCACATTGTATGTTCACGAGAGGGAAGGTTGTGCTTTGAGCGTCTTAACGCAACCTTTTGGTGGTAAGCAACGTCCATGTGCATATTTTTCCTCGACCTTGGACCCGGTAGCTAGAGCATTGCCGAGTTGCTTGAGAGCAACAGCGGCAGCTGCGGTGTCCATCCGACAATCAGCAGGATTGGTCATGGATAATATGCTTACGGTGATGGTTCCGCATGCAGTCGACACTCTTTTGAATCGTACAAAAACTCAGCACTTGACGAGTGCGAGGTTGTCTGGGTACGAGTTGACACTGTTGGCAAGCCACATTCAAATAAAACGTTGTAATGTCCTGAACCCGGCAACTTTGTTACCAATTAGCTCAGAGTCAGATGCAATAACAGAACACGATTGTTATTTGAGGACAGAGGAGGAAACAAAAGGTCGAGTGGACCTTAAAAACACCCCATTGGAAGACCCAGATGGAACACTGTATGTGGATGGTTCGTGTTTTAAGTTGCCGAATGGCGATGTGACTACTGCTTATGCTGTTGTAACGTTGAATACTGTTGTTGAGACTGCAAGATTGAATCAGAATTCTGCCCAAGCTGCAGAGCTGATCGCTCTCACTAGAGCGTGTGTGCTAGCAAAAGGGAAACGTGTGAATGTGTTTACCGATAGCCAATACGCGTTTGGTGTTGCCCATAGTTTTGGACGATTGTGGAGAGAGAGAGGTTTTCTGACATCGCATGGTACGAAGATTCAGCATGGCCAACTTGTGAATGATCTTTTGGATGCGCTGACGTTGCCTAAGCAGGTAGCGATTGTTAAATGTAGTGCGCATCGTAAGGTGACGGATGATGTTGGTCGTGGTAATGCGTTTGCAGATGAGATTGCTAGGGAGACTGCCCGGAACCTTAGCACTCGAATGTATGTGACGAGTTCGGTTAGGTGGCCTATAGAGTCGAGCATGTGCGAAGACACTATTGAAAGTGTGAAAGAAATTCAGAAAGAGGCCACCGAGACTGAAAAGACGAAGTGGAAAGAAAGTACGGGAAAGTTGGATGTGAATGGTTGTTGGATTGATTTGTCGGATCAGAAAAGATGGTTGTTGCCTGATGCATATGTGCTGGCCGTTGTGACAATGGCGCATGGGTTAGCACATATTAGCGCGAAAGGTATTTGCAAGTTGCTGTCCCCTGTGTGGAAGAATGACGGTATCGCGAAATGTGCTGAACGTCTGGTCAAAAATTGTATGGTGTGTATGATGTACAATCCTGGCAAAGGAACCCCAACTCCTCCTGGCAGTTTTGCTCCTCCTTCATGTCCCTTTGAGGTGATTCAATTGGACTTCATCCATATGGAGCGATGCAATAACCTGAAATACGTTTTAGTAGTGGTTTGCGCATTCTCCCGATGGATCGAGGCCTATCCTCTCAAAGACAATACTGCTTTGTCTACTGCGAAAATCCTACTGAAGGAATACTTTCCTCGGTACGGAATGCCTAGAGTCGTGTGGTCAGATAACGGAAGTGAGTTTGTGGGAAGTGTGATGAAGAGTGTGTGTAAGGGCCTTGGAATTAATCAGAAATTCCATAGTGCCAATCATCCCCAGTCAGCTGGTTTGTTTGAAGGGTATAACGGCACCCTTAAACTGAATCTAGCAAAGATTCAGGCTACGACTGGTCTTTCGTGGCCTGACGCTTTACCCTTAGCATTACTGTCAACTAGGGCGACTGTACACTCCCGAGTAGGGCTTAGCCCCTATGAAATAGTGTTCGGTCGTCCTGCGAATGTTTGGGGGGTTCCTAGGCCAGGTATGTTCTGTGATCTTGAGTATCCAATGCTGATCGATTATCTTCATGACTTGACTGCTAAACTGAGGTTAATTCACCAACAGGTTTACGACGCACTGCCGACGCAGACGGAGGGTCCAGGCCACCAGCTCCAGCCCGGAGATTGGGTGGTGACGCGCAACTTTTCGCGCAAGAACAATTTGGATCTGAGGTTCACTGGACCCTACCAGGTTCTCCTTGCCACGAGGACTGCTGTTCGTCTTGAGGGACGGAAAAACTGGGTGCACGCCACCCACACCAAAAAGGTCCCTATCCCTTTGCCGGCAGACCCGTGGGTGAGGAGAGGCATTGCATCAACTGAAACCGAAGGATTGCCGGCGTTTGTACCTTTTAGCGACGCACAGCCTGTCGGAGAATCCTCAGTGCAGCAGAAAGACACTGTTGAACATTTGTCATCAAAAGACTCAAGACCAGAACACTCAACTGATCAGCAGGACGTTGTCTCTTCAAAGGATCCTTTGTTTGACGAGCAGACACGTCCGGGGAAAACCCGATACTTTTTGCGATCTAGCACTAAAGACTAATAAAAGATCCTGTTTTGCTTTATTGACAACTGCTCTAATCCCGTTTTCCGTGATCAGTTTGAACATTTGTATTATTGTGATTTTTTTTGTATATATTCATTGAGCTTCGTTCCTTACACCTTTTTGCTTCCACAGCCGAGAGACATTGTTTTTGCATACATATATATTTGTGCAATAAAGGCCGTAGGGCCGCGCGCGTACTTCCTTCTGGTTAGTAGGTCTTGACGCTAGGTTAAAGACCGTCGGTTCCTGGGAACTCCTAGGGATTGACTACTGCTACACAGAACGAAGTGCATCAAGAAACGTTGCGGACGGTCGTAGGGAATGGCATTTTCGAAGCTGATGGACTTGGAAGAAGCTCAAGCTCGAAGATTCAAGCTGCAGCAACTTAGCCGTACGAAATGTTTTATATTCCAAGTATTCGTATTATTTTTGACTGTTTCTGCATTATTGGCGGGTGGGGTGTATTACATGATATCTTACTTCTTACCTTCTGCCATACCTACTCCTACCCCTGACCCTAAACTCACCTCCACTGCTTCTCCTCATTCTTTTCATGTCTTACCTGAACACGAGCAGGCTAGACGTGCAGAATTCCGCAATAATTCCTTTATTCAGCTCCTTCACCAGCATCAGTTAGTGGTTAACACTACTAATTGTTGGGTGTGTGGGTTGATGCCACATACTACGGATAAGGGAATTCCATATCTGGTGTTACCGTACAGTTCCCAAGGGTCTGCTCGAGCATTTCAAACAATGTTTCGAAGCGCGCTAGGTTTCCACCCCATTCGAGAACCACGCTCTCCCTACTCTGGTCCTACTTCGTATCAAAAACCTTTGTCTATAGCAATAGAGGATTTAGATAGTGATATCTATGATCCCTCGCTTATTCCTGAAGAAGAGGTACAAGCTTACAGGGTCCTGAGTAGAGGCGAGTATAGTGTGTTCACTAGTGAAAAGCGGCTTAAAAGCTCACCTCCGATATGGGTCGTAGCCCACATTGGTAATTTTTGTCTAATGGGTCGTGGTCGAAGATCGAAAGCCCGACTTGGAGAGAGTGCTTGCACTGAAAATTACATTCTGCCGATGGTCTCGTCCCCTGTGTTTCTGGCTGCCAAGGGTACATACTTTATCTGCCATGATCGTGCATACGCATGGTTGCCCGCTGACTTCATGGGCTCATGCTTCATCGCAAATTTGTTGCCTCCGACGTTTACCGTAGATGCAGATTATCACAAGACTAGAGTTGTGAGAGGCGTAATTAGCGAAGAGGACACTGCCGGTCAAGAGGCAGGAGACTTTTTCAAGGGTTTCCTCCCGTTTTGGGGACCTATGGTTAATAGTAGGAACCTGAGACAGTTGACTCGAGTGGTAGAATCGACAGCTAACATTACTGCCAGTGCCCTTGGTAATATCACCACAGAACTTCAGGCGGATAGACTCATGACGTTACAAAACCGTATGGTTTTAGACGTGATCTTAGCAGATCGTGGTGGGGTATGTAAGGTGATCCATTCGAGCTGCTGCATTTTCATTCCTGATAACGCTCCGACCGTTTATCAAGCCATCTCGAAGTTGCATAAGATCTCCGAATCCATACACGTGGATGTAGGGGATTGGACGCTACTTGGGTGGTTTTGGGGCCTGATGTCGACTTGGGGTTGGAAGATTCTGATGATCGTCGGAGTTGTTGTGGCGTTCCTGTTTACGTGTTGCCTTTGTGTGCAGTGCGGCCCTGCCTTATGTGGCCTTTGTGCTACAACGTGTATGAGACAGCCGCATGTTACCAAGGGAACTCGGTTGGACAGAGCTATGCTACAGCAACATTTAGATGGTCTGATGAATATCGAGTATGATTCCGACTAGCGCTTGCCTACATGAGGGCAAAAGGAGCGTCTGAGGTTCCGTGACAATTGTTAGTGGTGTTTTCGACTCGCACGAATATGGTCGAGTCTGGTATCTATGAACCGCAAATGACGAGTTTAGTAAGTGTGCGCAGTTTCGCTGTACTAACTCAAACCGTTTGTTTGGTATGTGGGTTTTTCATCTGTACCCACGGGTTCCATCTTAGATACGTCATCCATTTTGTCTCTTGCCCTCAAGTAGCCAGCGAACGGACGTTGTCCGCTTCGCGACCCTGGGACTCCCAAGATATTTGCGGAAGACACATGTCTTTTGTAAGTGTCTTTATGATGAGGGGGATGATACTGTAAGGCAGATGGCCCGCTCGAGGCTCATCTCGCCGTGCCGGTTTATTGTCTTAGCCGTGCATCTCATTAGGCACGTCCCTTTGATGCCTGTATCTCGTGTCTCTCGATACCTCCCTTTTACACCCTTTCCGATTTCCCCACTGTCTCCGTCTTCCTCTACACCTGTTCTTGTTCCTATTTTGATTTGTTTTATTGCCGATTGGAATGCACTAATGTTGGGAAGATGGGTTTTTTACAGTTGGGAACCGCCAAATGTTTCCGCACTTATGTTCCGGGCCTTGTGTGTATCAAAGTGACCAAAGCGACCCCTCTGGGGGATAATTATGGGAACCAGGTCATAAACTTTTGTGTTCAATGTAACTCTATGGGATAACCATGTATAAAAGGAGCGATCCGCAGAACCAATTTGAAGCAGACGCTCTGAACTACACTTGTTGTACTTCCGTGATTTCTGTGTTTCCCTGCAGCAAATAAACCTTGAATCTTTGACGCCGAAGGAAGTGTCCCGTGTCTCTGTGATTCGTACGCCGGAGCAGGTTACCCACGAAGGTTTCAGGTGTTGTGCCCTGGCACCGCTGGGTTCTAAATAACCCAGTCCTTCACCTACGTCACATCTATAGGATATATTATTCCAATGCGCAGAGCCTATTGGGAATATAGGTACTACACTACGCCGTGGTATATTCAGGAGCTGGTGGCGACTTATCAGCCCACATGTATGTTAAGATCAATGAACCAGGACTTGAATACTGTGCCTAGGCTGAGACTGACACATATGGGTGACCGCTCTTTCACTGTTTGGGCCCAAACTGTGGAACAATGTTACTGAGGGTCTGAGAAAGTGTACTTCACATCTTTCATTTTAGAAAAAGCTGAAGACTTGGTTATTTTAAACAGCGGCTATGTCACCTTACCTTCTTGATTAGCGCCAGGAACCCTACGTGGTTAGCTATTGCATTTAAGAAGATTATAAATAAATATCTGCAGTGAACAAAAGAGAAAAGACAGAAGATAAGTTACATCATCACCTTTGTTTTTGAATGCAAACTGACTTAGCTTTTGAAATGTAAATGAAGCAAGTATGAATAGATCTTCATTGTTTGATTGCGCTGTTTTGCATTTGTAGAACACATAAGTTAATTCTTGTTAAACAAAGAAAAGGACAAAAGAAAACAAGTTAGAAGTCTCATAAAGGCATCAAAATGTTAATGTGAAGGAACATTAAGATTTCGTTGAGCAGCAACATTCCAGAACCCTGTTAGGTATCAAAACAGTCACAAGACAATGTACTATAGTATATTCAAAACTGTGGTAACCTAAGAAAGTAATTACATGTCTGTGCTGTCATACTATGGGGTTGATTCCGATTTGGGAAACAAATCTGTAAGATGATTCATATTCATAGACTTTTCCGTACAAATCGTACGAATCTGTCTGAATCACGTAGTATGATCCATTGCGAGAAAATGCGTCTGAATCATTGCGAACCGTACAAAAATGAAGGGTAAATCCGTAGGACATCGACTTGCACAGTGAACCGTATGATTCGTAAAAATACCGTACGACTCGCCAAGTGCGGGTCAGACCGGGGAATCAGTAGGTGATTCGTACGGTAAACGTCGTGTATGAGCAATTCGTATGGAGGGCAACACTATCACATACCCACCGTACCCCTAAAATCAAGGGGTGTACGCACCGGGTGTACGCACCATACACCTACGACCTTTGGGTGTACGAACCGTACCCCTATGGTCCGTACACCTATGATCATGGGGTGTATGCATGGGGACATATGCACCGTACCCCTGAAATCTAGGGGTGTACTCACCGTACCCCTGCAGTCATGGGGTGTTCGCACCGTACACAGGGGGTACGGTGCGAACCCAGGGGGGTCCGTTTCGTACGCATTTTGAGGCGAAATCTGTTTTAAACTCCCGTAGAAAAAGAGTCGTACAGAGTGTTGTCGATATGATTCATACTTGCTGGGTCGGAAAATGCAGCTTCGATGCATACGGACATCGCGTACTGCACGTTCCGAATGCGATTTGTACGGATTAGTGAGTTGTACGGTCTTCAGTACGATTCACACGAAGAACTGCTTTGGGTATACATCGTACTACATTGTGCGTACGGGTACAGTTCTGCATACGATTGATATGGGAATAGAGCTCCGTACGGCTATTCGGAGGGCATTTTACCGAATCGTAATTGGCCCCTAAGTATGTAACATTTTGTTTATTACATTAGAGTTTAAAACATTGCTGTTAATCTAAACTGGCAAGGGTCTTTGCATCATCCACTCATCTTCCTGGTGAATCCCTACTTCCACCACATGTTCTGGTAATGCAACAAACTTTCATGGTGCTAGATTAATCAATTTGACTTGCAGGTAATTAGGGGGCACTGGGATTGGGTTAAAGAGTTGGTAGGGTATAGGAGCAGATGTCAGAGTAGGACATAGTTCTCAAAATCATTTCCATATTTTTGTATCACTTCAGGTCAACAACTTGTCCTTCTCTCCTTTTCTGATCAGGCCTCTAGTTGTCCAAATATATACTGACTGGTAGGTATGGTTAGGTGGAGGGATTTTTTTCCATATTGTTTCTGCAAGGCAATCACACCTTTTAAAATTAGAAACTGCGACAATAGAATTAACAGAAGGCAAAGCCCACAATGCTGCCTTGCCCAGATGATATTGAAGCTTCTAATTTTCCCTTGCGAGATATCAGAAGTATGTTAGCAGTACTGTAAGGCGAGAACCGAGCTCTTTGTCAAGAAATCAGTTGACAAGATCCTCGGATAGTACCTGGAAAGGAGCTAAACTAAAGAGTATCCCAATTTTGAAACCAGCTACTCTGCTAAATGTCAGATGTGTGGATTCTGCAGGTCAGACCACACCGACACAAATCCAAATAGTAACCCCTACTCCCATCCATTTATCCCCACCCAAATGTTTCTATGGAGATATACCTGCAGCTTTTACAGATGATGTGGTATGCATCACCTTTATTTTGTCCTCTATGGGAGGAGATGTGGCCCTGTGGTCTATACCCTTCGTCGAAAGAGATGACCCACTACTATACATTTTCTGGGAGTTCAAACAACCATGTGTAGATTGTTCACAAGCCATGCATTTGTACAAGCCAATAAGACAGTAAGCTCCTGAGTTTAAAACAGGGAATGTCAGACTTGTTACATTGCATTTCAACCTTAAACAGGTTAGACTTGTTGGCCAGAGAACAAGAGAGTCTCTGTCTACTACCAAGGGTTTGCGAGAAGAACTAACATTTCTTGTATCTCAAATAGTAGACGCACTAGAAGATTGTAGGGTTTATTGATCTGGTGGTCAAGCTGAATCACCGACTCCTCAAAAGAATGTCCGAAAGAGGGCAACTTAAATCTCAAACCGAGACATCATAAATGGCAGATTTCTCTGAACCGATTCAAATAGGGGGGAATTAGAGACCCCCTGACCAAAGAAGACAAATACAAGTACTGAAATCTTACCTAATAACTCTTTTGCTGAAAAACAAGGTATTTTGTAGGCATACAGGCAAAATATTGACTAAAAAATATTGAATTACACAAATATAGATTGGACAAAATAACGAATGGACAGAATATAGTCATCAAAAATATAGTTTTCAAGGTAAGTAATGTAATATCGATTTTTATAAATATAGAAAGTCAAAATATCAAAGTATATAATATAGGTTATTAAAATTATGGAATTTTTAATAATATCAAATTTTTTGAAGTGTTTTGTATGTAAGTATATGTGTGAAAAGTGTATTTTTTTGTAATTTATTTTAAGTAATACATTTTATGTTATTTAATTTTTGCGTAATTTAATTCTGTAGCGAAGTTGTGGGTTTATAGGGGAATAGGGTGGGAAGTAATTTAATTATAATTAATTAAATATGTTAATTTATTTATTGGTATATATTTTGAATACATTGTTATTTAATTTTTAATTGGTAATTAATTGATTCCTAATTGGTAATTTGTTTTTTATTAATGGATTAATTGATAATTATGTGAATTTATTTAATTTATTTTCCGGAGCGGGTTATGGGTTTATAGGGGAATAGGGTGAGAAGTTATTTAATTGTAATAAATGAAAAGTTTGTATTTATTTATTCGTATTTATTTTGAAATAATTGGTAACATGTTTTTATTTTTTTATTAATTAATTGTAAATTGGTAAATAATTTGTATTAATAGTTAATGAATTTTAATAATTCATATTTTTTAAATTGATCAATTATTATATTGTATTATGTTGGTATTTACTTTTAATTATTTTTTATTCGTATTGATATGTAATGTATATTTATTAATATATTAAATATTTACTTTCTCTACTACTAAGCTCAGTAGAGTGGGAATAGTAATTTTTACCCCTACGCTATCCAACGCTTTCCCTACTGTTGCACCCTTTGGAGCGGGAATAGTAATTTTTACCCCTACGCTATCCAACGCTTTCCCTACTGTTGCACCCTCTGGAGTGGGAATAGTAATTTTTACCCCTACGCTATCCAAAATTTCCCTACTGTTGCACCCTCTGGAGTGGGAATAGTAATTTTTACCCCTACGCTATCCAATGCTTTCCCTACTGTTGCACTCTCTGGGGTGGGAATAGTAATTTTTACCCCTACGCTAACCAATGTTTACCCTACTGTTGTAGCTGCTGGAGTGGTAATAGTAAATGTTAACCTCTTGCTATGCTACAGTAAAAATATTGTATATTTTTAATTAATATTATGTTAATATATGTATATATATATATATATATATGTTAAAAAATCAAGTTGTATTTTTATTTTTTTAACTTACATTAATTATATAATAGTTTTTACGTTATTTAAGCATTGTTAAGTATGTTTTAATTAATTATAGTTATTATTTCATTAATTTTAAAATATTTTTATGTAATTTTAATAAATTCGATATTTTTATTAAGTATATATATATATTTATTCGATATTTTGATTCAATATTTTTGTACTTACCTGTTTGCATATAGGATTTCAATATTTTATCTTTCTATATTTTTACTTCAATATTTTTTTTGTCTATATTTTTGTATTCAATATTTTTTCAGTGATCCCTTTTGTAAAAGTGTTCCCGCCTCATCCAGCAAAACCTAACCCATCCAAGACTAGTGTTACCTTGACCCCAGCAAAAACCAGTGAGATTGTGGGAAAAAAAATAACTTGGTAGAGGTTGAGGTCGACCTATTAGATTTGTCTTTACAATTGACCTCCAAACTGCCCTCAGATATGACTTTACAACATCTATTTTATGGTAAATTTGATTTCAACTACAGGAGTCAGCTGACAAGTAGCAGGGGTCATAGATTCTGGTGCCAGTGGCAATTTCATGGACATCAAATATGCAC
The DNA here is from genome assembly GCF_964263255.1 of Lissotriton vulgaris. NCBI lineage: Eukaryota > Metazoa > Chordata > Amphibia > Caudata > Salamandridae > Lissotriton > Lissotriton vulgaris. The sequence goes on from NW_028245339.1 coordinate 110,932, forward strand.
AGTGTTTGGGCATACACTAAATAGGTAAGGACAAACCTGAGGTAGTCAGGGCAGTGGATAGGAAATAGCTTATTTCAGGAATGTTGCAGTTCCAGACTGAAAATCTAGCAGTGCAATGTTTTTCTCATCACAAGGAGGAAATACAATTTAACCTTATTGGGGCTCCGTAATTCTGCCTTATATTAGGTCTGTTATGTTTTTACAAACACAATACCTTGATAAATTGAAGGTCCAAGGCAATTACCCTAGATTCCCCACGTTGTGCAAAATATTGCTCTCCTCCACATGACCAAATGGGAGATACCATGCCATTACCCCATAGGATGCCTCTACAGGAGCTTAGTGTAGCTTTAACTGAATGCTTACCTGCTCCATATGCTGATTTAGCTGATTTTCATGCCAAAATAAACTCTACATTCTTCCACCACAGTGCCTTTTGACTGCTAGATTGATTTGCTCCCAGGGGCCAAACCTGCCTTGTAGTTGTTTCTCTGCACAAACAGAAAAAGAGATCAAACATCTTTGTCAATATTTTGACGAATACTTAGAAAATTGTTTCATCAAACATTCAATGTCCTTAGTGTCATCACCCCTGTTTTTCGTACCCAGGAAGGATGGGAATTTTCAAACGTGCACTGATCATCGCACAATAACGTCATGGTAAAAAACAGGTATCCATACCCCGCATTCCTAGAATCTTAGATCAATTAAAATCTGCTGTGATTTACTCTAAGATCTACCTGAGAGGGGCATACCATCTAGTTAGGGTAAGAGCTGGAGATGAGTGGAAGATGGCATTTCTCTTCAAATTTGGGCTTTACGAGACTAAGTAATGCCTTTTGGCTTATGTGATGCCCCAGCGGCCATCCAGTTCTTTATTGATGAGGTCTTAAAGGAGTTTATCGATGTATGTTGTGTAGTGTATAGTGTTGTTATCCTCTTATACTCCAACTCTGAGGAGGAACACACTCAGTAGGCCATTCTTCAGAAGATGGGAGAAAAACCTATTTATATGTCAATTGGAGAACAGCTTTCTCCACGCCACTAAAGTGGAGTTTCTTGGATACATAATAAATCCTCAAGGGACTTGCATAGACAGAAAGAACGTCAGTCCATAATTAATTGGCCGACCCCAACGAATATAAAGAAATCCAGCATTTCCTTGGCTTTTCAAATTTCTATCACTGATTTATAGATTCGTTTTCCAAAACCATTGCTCCTATTATACTTTTGTTATGAACAGGAGTGCCCTTGATTTGGAATACCCAAGCCGAGGAGGGCTTTAAGGCCTTAAAAGACAAGTTCACCACAGCCCTAATTTTGGCACACCCAGATCCTGAAAGCCCCAATGTGGTAGCAGCTGATGCATCCCAGCTTGGCTTAGGAGGCATTGTGTCACAGAGAAACAGATATACAGGGAAGCTAAACTGCATTGTTTTCTATTTCTCCAAACTATTGTTATGTTATGTTATGTTATGTTATGTTATGTTATGTTATGTTATGTTATGTTATGTTAGGTGCCATTTGTAAAGCGCGCTGACGCCGAAGCTTCCTGGCACTGATAGACAGAGTGGGAGAGGAGGAAACACGGGAGGTAGAGGAACCTAGCTAAAGGATGGGAAGAGATGGGTTTTTAATTGTTTTCTGAAAGAAAGGAGAGAGGAAGAGGATTTGATAGATAGGGGAAGAAGGTTCCAGAGAATAGGAGCTAGGTAGGAAAAACAGCGGCCGCCAAATTTCTTATTTTTGTTTCTTGGGGTGACTAACAAGTCACAGTGGGCTGATCGAAGGTTGCGTGTAGGGCGGTAGGGACGGATAAGGGATTTGAGAAACCCAGGGCTGGAACAGTGAAGAGCTTTGAAGGTGAGACATGCCACCTTGAAGGCAGCCCTTTGGTCTATTGGGAGCCAATGGAGGCTATGAAGCAGAGGCTTAGCAGATTGCCATCTGGGGGTTCCATGGATCATGCGGGCCGCCTGATTTTGGACGACTTGGAGACGGTTTAACAGAAATTGTGGGAGACCATGATAGATGGAGTTGGAGAAATCAAGACGGGAAAGCACGAGTGAGGTGACAGTTTGGGTGAGTGCCACAGGAGGGAGAAGGTGACGGACTTTACGAATCCTCCGATGTTGGAACATGCATGATGAGACTACCGCTCCAACTTGAGCTTTGAGGGAAAGTTCAACGTTGATGATTACGCCCAGACTTTTTATTGTTTTAGCTGGGGTAGGGTGGGGGCCAAGTTGAGTGTAATTACTCCATTGCTAATAGAGAGTTGCACGCAATCGAAGCACAATTCAAAGGCTGGTAACAGTACCTGCTGGGGGTGAAACATCCAGTTCCGATCTACACAGAGCACAGAAACTTGCAGTTTCTCCATACAGTTTCAGCACTCTCCCCCAGACAATTCTGATGGACTCTGTTCTTCAATGGTTCCAATTTGTGATCACCTATCATCCTGGGAAAGACAATGCCAAGGCATAAACCCTTTCCAGTTTTGGAGAAAAAGATATGAAAAATCTTCAAAAGACAACCCCATCTATTTTGTGACCTGATTGTTTTCAAGGGGTGGTAATCCTGAAGAAACTATGCTTGTGTATTGGGGAAAAAAATCAAAGACCAATGGACTCAAGATCTTGAAGGTGTAACATACCAGGTTAGCTTACTTGTGCAAAAAGACCTTGGGCCTGATTCACAAAGATAAAGCTAGATGAAAGTTTAACTTTAGGACTTTCGGTATCCACAAAGAGCATTTACGAGACTTTTGTCTAACTTTACCTCTGTGAATCGGGCCCACTATTTATTTACCTGAGAATGACTTGCACCAACAGGCTTTACAGGTGTGTCCTGATTCCATATTATCTGGTCACCCTGTGTTTCCTAAAAGACCTGCACTGCGCAAAAGAAACTTCTGATTGCAATCCATGTCTAAAGACACACAACAATAGGTGCAAGATTGTCAAACTTGTGATCAGGGAAAGAGTAGTCATTTGTCTCTTGTAAGGTTGCTATGCCCCATTCCTGTACTCCGAATCACTGGCACACCATATCCATAGATTTTATAGTAAACCTATCAAAAATCAAGCTGGGAAATACTATGATATTAACAGTCATTGATCATTTGTCAAAAATGGCACATTTAATACCTCTGAAAAAACTCCCAAACTCTACGGAATTGGTTGCCATTTCTATGAAAAATATAGCATGACTGCACAGCTTGCCCACTGTCCTAATCACTGATTGATAGTTTATTTCACGTTTTGGGAAGCATTGTGTTAAGCTTCAGACATTAATGCATGCTTGTCTTCCAACAATCACCCACAAACTGATTGTCAAGTGGAAAGAAAGAACCAGAAAATGGAACAATACCTTCATTGTCTTGTATTCGATTTGGTAGGTGAGGGGGACACTAATTTATGGGCAGCTGAATTTGTGCACAATTCTGATCACGCTTCTTGGGTATGTCACCATTTTATTGCCTACTAGCAGCCCTTCCCGACGTTGTCCGGGTATGAATTGCTGCCGGCCGGTAGTATATTGTTTTGTAGGATTTCATTTTGATAGCATTTCTTATCTGTGACAGGCCTGTGAAACGCTCCGATTCACATTGCACTGCAGATGCACTTAAGAGTGCGCGTTCAGTAGTGTGTGAACTCGAGTTTCCCTACTTTATTTTTCCTTGCAATATCATATAGCGAGAACTCGACAACGTGGCATGAGCACAATTTACATTACAGAATAACACATTCATTTGTGGTAGGCACGGGGAGACAAAGCGATTTGCCTAGAATCACAGGATGTTGAGCTGATGCTGAGATTCAAAAGTAGCTCCCCAGCTCTAAAGTTGGCAATTCTAGAACTTGTGGCGGGAGGTGTGTCTAAAAGCGTATGTCGGTGCTGGCCGTCAATGAGACAGACCTGTGCATTTTTCAAATGGGTGGTGAAAAAATATGAATATGTTGCTGGAGATGTGGGCCCCCGTGCCACCAATGTACTTACCGGGGGAGGGTAAACACCCATTAATCCGCAACTTTCTTTCCACATACCATCACTCCGCATACTTTCATTACGAAAGTACCATGACTCTGCAATGCCATTATAACGCATGGCATTACATTTTATATGCTTTTACCATGCATACATTTACAACGAAATTCGTTGTAAATGCATGAATGGTAAAAGCATTTTTTTAAATGTTTGGATAAGGTAAGTATGGGTATAGGCGTATATGTTTTGGGGTACTGAGGTATATGTTTTAGGGTGTTTGGGTATTTTAAGAGTTCAGATATAGTTTTGGGTTATGGGGTACAGGGGTAGTTTTAGGGTTTAGGGATAGGTATGGGTTTAGGGGTACAGGGGTATTTTTAGGGTTCAGGGCTAGGTTTGGGTTTGGGGGTATGGGGTATTTTTAGGGCTCAGGGGTAGGTTTGGTTTTTGGGGTACAGGGGTATTTTTAGGGTTCAAGACTAGGTTTGGGTTTTGGGGTACAGGGGTATTTTAGGGCTCAGGGGCTGGCTTGGTTTTGCGGTACAGGGGTATTTAAGGGTTCAGGGCTAGGTTTGGGTTTGGGGTACAGGGGTATTTTAGGGTTCAGGGGTGGTTTTGGGGTACAGTGGTATTTTTTGGGTTCAGGGCTAGGTTTGGGTTTTTGGGTACAGGGGTATTTTTAGGGTTCAGGGGTAGGTTTGGGTATTGAGGTACAGGGGTATTTATAGGGTTCAGTGCTAGGTTTGGGTTTTGGGGTACAGAGTTATTTTTAGGTGTTAGGGATAGGTTTGGGTTTTGGGGTACAGGGTATATTTATAGGGTAAAGATGGGTTAGTGTTTCAGGGTGTTGGGGTATTTTAAGGAGTAAGGGTGGGTTATGATTATGGGGTGCAGGAGTATTTAAAAGGAGAAGGGTGGGATTAGCACACAATATGAGACATGGCATGAAGGGTGGAACGTACCACACGCCCCCAGCATTTGTCACGCCCCCAGCACACGCCCCTAGCTCAACGCAGACACGCCCACAAGGGACTACTTTGCATTGCACGGTTCTTTTACCTTTTAAATGTATATGGTGGGCGTCTGTATAGCCTGTGTCCTTGTGCTGCAACTGCCCTTTCCAACGCTGTATTGGGTGTTGTGATTGGTGCTGTGGTTCCTGAGATTGCCCGCCTCAAAGGTTTGGGCTCTCTCTTTATCATATTACTAGCATCCCGCCCCAGCGTTGCCTGGGGCAGAAGGGGGCTGGGGCAGCATTTCAGGCTTGTGTGCACTCCCGCCCTGGCCCCCGCCCGCCACGACATTGTCTGTTTCCCAGACAATGTCGTGGCGGGCGGGGGCCGGGGCGGGAGTGCACGCAAGCCTGAAATGCTGCCCCCAGACCCTGAGCCTTACCGCAGTTGTTCCGGCTCAACCTCCCGCACCGGCTCCCTCCCGTCCCGTGTCCCAGAGCCTTACCTGAGCAGCTGCTCCTCCCCGAGCACCTCACTTCACCGCCGCTCCTCCTCGCAAGTCTGAAATGCTGCCTCCAGACCCTGAGCCTTACCGCAGTTGTTCCGGGCCAACCTCCCACACAGGCTCCCTCCCGTCCCGTGTTCCAGAGCCTTACCTGAGCTGCCGCTCCTCCCCGAGCTCCTCACTTCACCGCCGCTCCTCCTCATCATCATGTACGTTGCGGCCAGCGGTACGTCGTGGCCGTCAGCATCACGGCCGGCGCTACCTTCAGGGAACTCCTTTTTTTAAGTTATATTTTTTAATTTACGTTTTTTTTTATTTTCTATAGCCTATGTCCATCTGCACACCCTGAGGATTACAACAATGTATTGGGTGTGTGGATTGGCGCTGTGGTTCCCGAGTTTACCTTGCCAAAATGTTTGTGTTCTCTCTTTATAATAGTAGTATAGATTAGTATAGATATAGATAGGGATATCATGTACGTATTACACCATGGAATAAACACACACATTCCGCTAATCCAGTAGTGCAAGACCATCACACATTTCTTTAAACACCCACCCGCACTATATGTTACAACCTAGCGCAGTCCAAAGAGTCCTTCAAGGCCCCTGCGGATAAGAAGCGCAGACCAGAACCACTCTATGTCCCAGGTGGCAAAGTTGATTGTCCACTAAGAATTTAGATCTACGCTGCAGTTAAACTTTCCTACCCAAATTCATTGGTCCCTACGTAGTCACAGACATCTTTAATCCTACAGCTGTTCGCACTCACTTTCACATTCAAATTCACCCCATCTTCCACATGTCCGTATAAAAGACAGTGGCACCAGGGACCCATTTGGCTACTTTGCCACCTGCTATCCAGGTTGACGGTCTTGATGAATACAAAGTAGCAGCCATCCTGTATTCCGAGAATAACTATGGAAAATTCTACTATCTAGTAGACTGGACGGGTTAGGGCCCGGAGAATTGATCATGGGAACCCTTACCCAATGTGTGCAATGCATCCTGCCTAATTTGAGCCTTCCATTGCACCATTATGCTAAGCCGCATCCCAACTCCCCGGTTTTGGGGCTCATTCTTGGAGGGGGTCCTCTCAGGATCCTGTCCCTATAGATCCAACCTTGTTTCATTGACCTAGTCAGCCATACACCATGATTTTTCAGTACATGTAAGACACCTTCAATGCATGCCTTTCTGCAATTGCAGAAGCAGGAATGTGATTATATAAATAGGTTTGCAGCCAACGCCCAAGCCAGAGCTTATGCGCACTTGCTTTACAATGGTAATTATGTATTTGTAGCTCCATTCTCTGTTGTGCCCAATATCACTGTTGTGATCATTCTGTATTTGTTCCCTTTCATTATATACTGTTTTATTTTGTTTACCATGTGCCTAAACGTAATTTGCCTGCATTTTTTATTCCCCAGAGAATTGAAATGCCACACGTAGACAAGACCGCAGTGAAAGGCCATGTGTGAACAGAACCGAAGCATAATACCACGTGTAGACCAGCCCAAGGTCAGGGACCACGTGATGCGCAGACGCCTGCTGCTAAGATTTCTGGCGCACGGTTGTCTATTTAAACTACGCCCGACTCCAGAGTCCAGAGGCACACTTTGCATCAAGACTCTTCCGAAACCACAGCAGTTTCCCAACACCAGCAACAACGCCGTTCCTATCCCTGCCCACATCACAATGACCATTGCCCCTGAAAGCATCACATTGAGCAATGAACTAGATGGTATTAAGAACTCAAACACGCACTGTTCCTGTGAGAAACTGTTTCTGGCCTGCATTATCGCCTCGTCTGTTCCATGCTCGAATCACAGGTACATGCAATAAACAAAAGAGAGAAAAAAGAAGATAAGGTACATCATGGACTTTGTTTTTTAATGCAAAACTGACTTGGATTTTGATATGTAAATGCGCTGTTGTGCATTTGTGTAACTCACAATTTAATTCTAGTTAAACAAAGAAAAGGACAAAAGAAAACAAGTTAAAAGTCTTATAAAGTAGTAAAGATAGTAGGAACATTAAGATGTCCTAGTACAACATTCCAGAACCATCTCAGGTATAAAAAATACAACTATAGTATATTCGAAATGGTGGTCACCAAAGAAGGTAATTATATCTCTGTGCTGTGATACTATGTATGCAACATTTTATTTTTTCATTATAATTTATTACATTGCTGACAATCAACACTGGCAAGGTTCCTTGCGTCGTCCATTAATCTCCTAGGTGAATCCCTACTTCAATCATATCTTCTGGTACCGCAACATACTTTCCTGGTGCAAGATTACTCAAGTTGGCTTGCAGGTATTTAGGGGACACTGGGGTTGGGTTGGATGGTTGGTAGGCAATAAGAGCAGATGTCAGAGTAAGACATAGTCCTCGAAGTGTTTTCTATATTTTTATATCAATTTAGGTTGACAACTTGATAGTGAACGACAAGTGTCCATCTTCCCTTTTCAGATGAGGCCTCTATTTGTGCAACTATATACTCACTGGTAGGTATGGTTAGGAGGAGGGATTTGTTTCCATATTGTCTCTGCAAGGCTGTTGAACCTCTTAAGGTAAGAGACTTAGACAATACCTCTTAGACATGGGGGTCTCTAGTTGTAATGATTTACACCTTTGTCCAAATAGGGACCCTTCTTCTTAGTCAGGGTAAGTGGGATACACTTCTAAAATAACCCCTGCTCACCCCCTTGGTAGCTTGGCACAAGCAGACAGGCTTATCTCAGAGACAGTGTGTAAAGCATTTGTGAACACATACAGTAAGTAATACAGTGAAAACACTACAAATGGATACCACACCAGTTTACAAAAATAACTTATCTTTATCTAAATCAAACAAGATCAAAACAACAAAAATCCACAATTCAGTAATCAAAATGTAATCCTTAAAGGACAAAAACGGTTCTGTCCCTAGCAAGCTATGGATGCAACACTTTCAAAATAAAGTACATTGGATGCATCACAATCACAAACAAAAACAGCCACAGGGAAGGTGATGTGTTGGTTCCTTACGCCCCAGGGAAGGTGATGCATCGGTTCCTTACTCCAGGGGAGGTGATGCATCGTGTCCTTACTGCCATGCCAGGAAGTGATGTGTTGGTTCCTTACTGAAGGGGAGGAGACGCATCGGTTTCTTACTGTGCGGGGAAGTGATGCGCTGGTTTCTTATTGCGGCCGGTGTTCTTGTAGACTTGGCTCCCAAATGCGATGTGTTGTGCACCGGTGATGAGGCATCGCTTTGCGAGGCTTCACTCCATCCGGCTTTGGTGCTGGGGGCTGTGCGACAAGGCTTTGCATCGCCCAGCATCACTGCTGGGAGGCTGCAAGGCTTTTCATTGCCCAGCGGGACTCGGTGCGCTTCTTGTCATTCGGCGTCGGTTCCGAGAAGCTTTGCATGATCTTGCGATGCTTCACACTGGTTCTTGCAGAGAGCAGCTGCAAAAAACACTTCTGAGGCCTTTTGGCTGCAGGAAGCACCTTGGGCAAGGGTAAGACTCACAGATGGCAGAGTCCAGCAGCACCAGCAGAGTTGCAGGAAATCTTTTGTGTCCTTGAGACTTCTTAACAGGAGGCAAGCTCTATTTCAAGCCCTTGGAGATCTTCCTCAAGCAAGGGAAACAGCACACAGCAAAGTCCTTGTATTTTCCTTGGCAGGAACAGCCATTGCAGGCCAACTGCAGACAGCAGACAGCAAACAGCAAAGGGGTAGTACTCCTCATCAGTTTCTCCAGCTCTTCTTCTTGGCAAAGGTTCCTCTTGATTCCCAGAAGTAATCTTTTCTATGCCTGAGACTTCCAACAGGAGGCCAGCTCCACTTCAAGCTTTTGGAGAAAACTCTAACAGCAGGATGATGAAAGCACAGTCCAGTCTTTTCCCTACCCAAGACAGAAGCAACCGCTGCAGGCCAACCCCAACAGCACACAACACAGGGACAGTACTCCTCCTCCAGCTTTCCCAGTTCTTACTCCTGGCGGGTTCCTTAGTTCAGCAGTAATCTAAAGTTCAGGGTTCTGAGCCTCACTTTTTACAGCACAAATTTCTTTGTTGTCAGGGGGCAGAGAAGCTCTTTGCCCAGCCAAAACCAGTTCTGTCCTCTCTGGTGCAGCTGCCCGGCAGGAGGTGGAGACAGCATTCTCCAAGGCAGACCAGGCCCATTCAGGTGTGAAAGAAATCTTCTCCCCTACTCTAAATGCAGACAAGGTCTATTCAGCCCAGAAGTGAGTCATCCAGGAAAGGCAGGACACATATCAACCCCCCGGTAGCCATCTGAGAGAATACACATCCACAGCCCCTGTCATTCAAAAGCCAGACATTCAATCCATAAACCAGCAGAGGCACACTGGATGGCTAAGAAAGAAAATACCCACTTTCTGAAAGTGGTATTTTCAAATACACAAAATAAAAATCATCTTTACTAAAAGATGCATTTTTATATTCTGAGTTCAAGCATACTAAACTGCCTCTTTCTATCTTGTCCCAATAGGAAGTTATATTTATAAGATGTTATAAATAAACTCCTATTCTATTCTTTGAGACAGATAGCCTTTCAATAGTGAAAAACGAAATTGGCAGTATTTCACTATCAGGACATGCCACACACATCAGGGCATGTGTACCTTTCACATATACTGTACCCTGCCTGCAGGGGTACCTTGGGCCACCTACATTAAGGGGGACCCAGGGACCCATATGTCAGGAAAGGGAAGGTTAGGGCCTGGCAAGTGGGTGCCCTTGCCAGGTCGATATGGCAGTACCAAACTGCGCACAGACACTGCAGTGACAGGTCTGACTTACATTTACAGGCTGCTTATGTGGGTGGCATAATCAGTGCTGCAGGCACACTAGCAGCATTTGATTTACAGGTCCTTGGCACACACAGTACACTGCACTAGGGACTTAACCAATAAATCAAATATGCCAGTCATTAAATAACCAACCCATCATAATTTACAGGGAGATCATATGCACCTTAGCACTGATCAGCAGTGGTAAAGTGCCCAGAGTCATAAAACCAACAAAAACAGGCCAGAAACAGAAGGCCAAAAATCAAATAGTCTGGGGATAAACCAGCTGGAGAAGCCAGGTCTACTAATGCAATGAACACCAGACCAAGAGGATAAAGATGGCCCTGACCCAAGGTCTAGGAGTGCCAGATCTTCAATGACCAGAACAAGAAGGGCCAGGTGGAAGATGACTCACCAGAGTAGCAGGATCAATGTGGAGAAGATCAGTAGAACCAGGATAAAGGGGTACCTGGCAGGGATTACCAGGAAATTCAGATAGAATGAAGTGTCAAGATCATAGCGTGCCTGTAAGGAGCAGGGCTAGGATGAACGAGACCAAGAAGGACTAGAACCAGAGCATCAGATTCAGAAAACCAGTAACAGGATTAGGAAGAAGACCAGGAGGACCAGAACAACCCAGAAACGTAAGAGCATGGTAAGGACTAAGATCAGGAACATAGAAGCAGCAGGAGGAGAAGAATGATGAAGAGGAGGAGATAGTGATTCTCTGCCACAAGTATTAGGATATCCCTCTTGTAAATAGTTTTAGTCATAGTTTTTATGGTGTCCAACCTTACAGACACCAAATATTTCAGTCCACTTAAAGCACTGATGGTAAGTATGGACAGAATAATCATAGCTTGCAAAGTAGGTAAACCACCAGGACTGTCACACCCTCAGCTCTGGGAGACAGTAAATGCTGGCACTGTAGTTTAAAACTGGATTGTGGGCAGAAGAATAAAATGTCGGGTGAGAAATCTGATGGTGGATTAATGAAAATAATTGCGGTCTGTGCAAGATGACAGAAAGGGTTTGAGAAACTTTGAGGGTTGAGTTCAGCAAAAATGATCAATGGATAATAAAGGTGGTGTAGGCAGTCAGCAAGAGGGAGCTCAAGATCAGAAAACAACTGACAATCAGAAGAGAGACTCAGGGAAGCTGCAGATTGGCTCAGTTGAAGATGGATGATGGTGTTTTAAGGCTGAAAAGGGGTGAAAGGGCTATGGTGCCAGGAGAGATCATTCAGGATTGGCCTGCGGGTTGACAAATAGGCACTTGGGGCCAATAGAAAATTAAAAAATCCAAACAAGGTACCCTGGCAGCAAACATCAAAGGTTCCTGTGATCATTGAGGGGCAACATATGGGTTCAGTGGTGTGTGAGGACTGGCAAAGGGGTGAACAAGCTTTTCAAAGGAAGCAAGGCAAGGATATAGAGCAGAGTAAAATCTGGCAAAAGTGAATACTTTAGAGCAGCATAGCAATGTGATGGTGACAATGTGGCGCAGAGAGGTCTGAATGTGAAGTTCAGCAAAGAGGATCTATGCTAAGTGGCTGTGTGTGGACAGCTAAAGATGGTCCAAAAGAATACTTCCACAGAGTCATCTGAGGGGCTCAGTAGTCCAGAAAAGGTGACCTTGAATTGTAAGGATGGGAGAGTTGATCTAGGTGCTGGTATAGAGGCTGTGAGTGCTATCAAAAAGGTGTCTGAAGGTTTGCGAGTCAGCTATTGTGATGATATAGAGGCTTGGATGAGCTCTTATATCGATAGCTGATTGGTAGAACTGAACTGAGTTCTAGAAGAATGCCATTGCCATATAATGGGAAGCAGAGGGCTGTAATATCTAATACATCAAGCATTGGCATACCCAGTAGGTCTTGATTTTGGGACCTTATAAGGGTTTAGTCAGAGCTATTGGTTTTGCCAATATATTTAGGCTATGGTGTAGAGCAGTGTGGCTGCTGTGCAGCATGCAGAAAAGTTATAATAACAAAGTTTTGCAAGCTTTTATGCTGTTTTATATATAACCAAGAAGACATTAAGTAGAACTGAATGACCCTATTAAAAAGAAGAAACCATTAAAAATGTCTTCTAGTTATTTGTTCTAGCAATGCGGGCAAATTCTTCCTGCCAGTTCGAATGCTTGCTTGATATAGCTTTTTTGATATAGGGGGCTTACCATAAACATCGCCGGTAGTGAGGTGGTGCTGCACTGGTGCTGAGGCGTTGCTCAGATGGTGCTGCGCTGATGTTGAGGTGGTCTTGCACTGGTGGTGAGATGGTGCTGCACTGAGGCTGAGTGATGCTTTGGTGGTGCTGTGGTGGTATTGTGGTGGCACTCAGGTTCTGATGAGTGATGTTATGGTGATGTCAATGTGGTGCTACTGAGTGATGTAGAAGCGGTGCTGAGTGACGCTGAATGGTGCTGTGCTGATGCTGAGGTGGTGCTGAATAGGGGCCATATCCTCTCCCCCACTGAACACCATACTGCCCCACTGAAAGAAACCCACACTGCCTTCAGCTACAAGCCAATTGTGTGCGTCTATAAACATCTGAAGGCAACAGAATTCAAATTATGCACTGAACAAAATAATATCCTAAAAAAAGCAAACACTCATTGGGAATACAAGATTAAGTAAAGCATGTGAAATGTAAGCAGGAACAACATGGTTACCTTAACCGGTTTGCTCTCATTATTCAGAAATCAGTGAGTGTTTTTCCCGAAAAGTTAAGGATATTACTACAGGGCCCAGAAGGGAACCGTTTCAAAGTCCATTGCTTTTATACTTACAAAACGTAAGCAGTATGGTTTATAAAGACCACATCCCTGAACACAGAGCCACGTTACACACTTTATAAACTAAAATAGGTAAAAGAGCTGAAATGGATCACCTAAAAATGTCTTTAGTCCACATAATACAGGTATTGCATGACTGCC